>NC_142522.1:21822953-21830453 GCF_964205215.1 Stylophora pistillata
TATGAAATGGAATGATCCAAAAATAAATATATTATGTTAACGCTTTGACACCTGAACCGCCCAAACTGCGCGATTGGTTCGCGCGAAGACGCTTTTCCCCCTACCTCTCCCTTATGAAGTAGAAGTTTGTCCCCAAACTTCCTCTAGGGTTAGGAGATCAACAAACCAATCAGAATCCGTCGTTTGCGCATATGTTTTGATGGCCTTAGGGTGTACTAGAGAGGCATCATTCTATGCATTCACACTAAATGATCAAATTTGAGAATATGGCGTCCGCGCAGCCGACCTTCAAAATTTTCAAGTCGGAATTTTTCGTTCCCATGCGATAGAGTTAGACCTTTTGGAACTCGGAATATATAATAGCAATGCTATAGAATACTCTGTTTGGAAAATAATGGATATCCAGGTCTTAAAGGTGACATAATAAGCTCTCGAGTCAACGATACTACGATTCCCTAAAGCGATGCGAATTGTGGCCGTAAACCGAAATCCGAACTTTCGGACTTCAAGCATAGGCCTAACGGCAATTTGACGATTCCAAGGTCCAGAAAATATTGCGTTTGAATAACAATGTGTTGAAAAAGTATTGTTTAATAAAAGATTTTGTGTCAAATTGTCAGTAGTACTTTCAGAACTTTTAGCAGATATCATGAGACTTGAGATCTCTTCACACACCGATAAATTTGCATAATTCACTTTGAAATTTAATCCGCATGCCTCTTTGCGCACATGCGAAAATATTTAGCGATTTTTCTCTTTCATCTCGAATTTTGAGAAAAAATCAATCGCGGAACAAATAATCGCTGAAATGCGACAGAAAAACTCCTTTAGGGGGCAAAGTATTTCCTTTACAGAGCAAATAATCATAGCAACGGGATACAACCGGCAGGAGACAAAAAACTGCGATCACGATCGCCGACGCGAGATACGAAAATCGGACGATATCGGAGAAGACCGAGCTAAACTCAGAATATTATCCGAAGGTTTCTATCGTTACGGACGTACGGACGGACAAACACTCTAGATGGCATAGTATCTAGGACTTCGCAGAAGTCCGTAGATATAAGAATTAAGGACCATAATCCCACCTGCTTAATTCCTGCGCAGCGAGCAGAAACATAATGAGGATTTAAGAATAAGAAGGAATGCGCGAATTATCACTGAAATAAATAACCATATTGCGAAGAAATTACATGTGCTACAGTTTTTTGAGAAATTTGAAATTTTCCTGAAGGTTTCTACATGGCTGAAGATTTCTTTAACACCTACCGGCCGATAGCAGTTTCTGTAAAAACAGTATCCTGTCGTGTTAATCAGGTAAATGTAGTTTTAAAAATGATGAATTGTACGTTTTAATTCTTCTTATCTACACTCATCCAGGTCATATTGAAGGTTCACGCATTAGATACTGCTCTTACACCAAAACCTACAGGACCTCTTCTGAGAGTTGTTTCAATTTTGTGAATTCTAGAGTTACACAGTTCAGATCTGCTTTCTAAACTATACATTTGTCTTTTCTATGTTCAAGAGAGGATGCCTAAGATACTAAGATATATATAGACACAGCACTGCATTTATCAAAAAATGAAATATACTATGGTTGGATGATAGGAGAAGCCTTCCCTACGAATGAGATTTTCAGGATGTTGGAAGTGATCAGAGTCGCTGAGTTCACATTTAAATTTTCCTCTGGTCTCTGAGATTCCAAGATTGAAGGTTGAACAGGAGTCCTCAGCATAACACCTCACTTCACAGTGATCTTTGTTATCAACCAGAAAGGACTTAATGACATGATTTTCGAGGTAATTGTCTTTCTCGGGTTGAACAAACTGCAAAATTCTGCACGTTTCTGATCATGAAAAAACATGAAAAATTCTAAAAGAAAGGGAACACAAGTTGTTTATAAAGATATTATACAAAAACCAAGATGAAGCAATCCAAGGCAGCTGTTTATGCCACAGGGCGCCAGCTGCGTTACAACAATACACATCAAGTCAATATTTGGGCAACAAATGCATCCTTGCTTCTGATTGGCCGGATTTTTTTAAGACTGCAGGGACCTTAAGCAAACCACGACGGCGACGGCAACGAGGACGTGGATTAAACAAAAGATCTAATTGGCAGAGCAATAGCTCAGCACGTGCATTTTTAAACTCAGTACATTTCTCAGCCGTCCCGACGGCAAATTATTTTAATTTCTATTTGGAACTCAGCGCTACTTTTAAACGTTATGTTAAGGTTGAGTTGTGGCGCCGTAAGAGATGGTAAACACGTGCAGCCGTTTTCAAAATTCTAATTAAAGGTAAAAATTCATTTCTTTAATCGATTTCTCCCTTGGGAATGCCGTCCTGACTGCTTAAGGTCCCTAATATAAAGAAAGTTACACACTTCTGGGTCATAAGTTTCTGCTCAAATACATTAATAATGCGGTTTTCTTACTGCACTATACACTGATAAATTGTTTTTCTCTACTCCATTTGCTCCATGTTTTCCATTCCACCTGTTTTGGTTGCCGCCTTATTGCTTGTCGAAGGAGTTTTTATGCCTCTTTGTTTTGTTGTCCAATCAGAGATGACGTAATGATATCCAAGGGATCGTTTCCTTTAAAAACTGGTTATATTCAAGATAATCTGCACCGTCCATTTTCATAACGAGAAAGCATCACACCTCCTGAAGATTTCATTTCAAGCGATCTGTAATGGCCAAATATCTCAGCACCTAGAAAGTTCTGTTGATTCGCGCTACTGCAGTCTCCTTGGGGTCGTCACGCCGCGTGCTCTCCCTCAAAGTATATCTTTTAAGTGCTTCACTTCATCTCCAGATAGCGCTTTATCAACAACCAGAAGATCTCTCATGTACCCATTAAAAGTCGGATTATCCGTGCTATCTCGTTTCTGCCCAATGTCGAAGACTTTATGCTCATTTTTGATCAAGTCCAAATGAATACGAGAACTGGTCTTCCTACCTTTTACAATTCCATTTATGTACAGAATTCCCTCTTTTCTATCTCGGCTCCAAGTGAACGCCACGTACATCCATTCATTGGGAACGATCTCCCTTTAGTTAATGAGAGAATAGAACACAAAAGGAAATGAGGCTTTGCGCCGCAAATCTCTGTTAATCAGTATACTTCCTGGGAAGGTAAATAGCTCTGGAATACAAATTTGAGTACTCCATGTGTCTCTTCCTATTTATTAATTCTACGTAGGAATACAAGCACCTACCCGCAACAGAAAAAGACCATGTTCTTTCCTTGAGGATCCCGAAGATTAGCACAAATTTTATGAATTTCAAAATAAAGAGTCTGAACTGACGTGGTATTGACCAGTCAGAATAGATGTGAACAGGACGACCACTTGGAGCAAGGCTTAAAACCCTTATCCAACACATGATACTAAAGCTGAAAGCTCGGATCGGGAGTGCTGGGGTTTCTGCGTAGGCACGCTGGGTTCCATCCAAATACAGTACTGTCCTGCCATCAATATTTTCATAGGAAGCACCATTGTACAAACTTGTCAGTTCATGAAAATAAGGGAGATACATGTGTCAATATGCATACCATGTACTATGCAGAATCCTCTGTACAAGTAGCTAATTGAAATAATGTCACTATTAACTAAAAGTATTTAAAACCGTTTTAAGAAAGGCCGATTTTTGATCTCCTTTGGAAAATATCCGCATTATGAACAAATTCAAGAATTATTTTTTAATTTCAGTAAAAATTAGGGAAAATGCAGAGGTAAACGTGGCTGGGAATAACTGGTAGTTTTTGTTGGGTACAATCAAGAGATTAAACAGTTTATAATCTCTTGGTACAACGCATTTTCGAAAATATCATTAAAGCTTTCATTTGTGAAAGCCACTAAATTACCTTGCATTCAAAAAAATTAACTAATTAACACTGGAGTTACTGCATCATTACAGTTCTGGGTAGTTTCAGGCTAAAAACCGTTGAATTTATTAGCGGTAAACATTGATAGTTCCAATCGCTGGAGCAATGATCGTAAACACGAATTTGAACTTTTCGCAGCATTAGCGTTCGAAAATGTTCATCCCAGCAGAAGAATGCATTCATCCATCTTACCTTATATATTGATCAGGCCCACTGAGTGCAAAATGAAAAGGAAATCCTTCGAATCCTTAAAACAAAAAAAGATGAATACTGGTGTTGTTTTATCACGATTTACCAAATTCCTGTGTCATAATGGTATTGGTTTGCTTTAGTATTTCAGATGTTTGAAGTGTGAACAAAATTAAAAACAACGAAACAAAAACAAGAAGTCTAGCAGAAAAGTAATTGGACGATTTTAAATAATTCTTGTCTGGTCGTCCGCAGATCCACGAACTAGTCAAAGTTAGTACTACAAACAGATGCTACAGAGCACGTTTATATACCTTTCTTAAACAAGAAGATTCTTATTTACTTTCATGCTAAAAAAAAAAATAAATAAATAAAAAGGGAATTTAAGGTTACTTCCCACCTTCAGAAGCCGAAAAAAATCGTTTTTTCTTTTATTAGACTAGATTGATGTTCAACATTTTACCCAACGTTTACAAAAATAAAAATTTAAAAATCTCAAAAAGCGTCCTACTTATTAAGGAAAAGGTATTTTCAGATGAAATTTAATAAATCAGGAAGGCGTCATAATCTCGTAAATGAGCATACCTCCTGGGGGAATATTCGCGGCAATTTCATGTCCTTTGCATATTTTGCTTACATCGCGCACTTCACAATTCACACGTGGAAGTTCTCTGCTAGTGGAAAGTCTTTTCTCATGGATAAAAAACATAGATCAAAATTATAGAAGAGTCCTTGGGCAAAGACAAAAAAAAGAAAAAAAAACAGGCCCAAAGAAGAGAGAAGTGGCGCCATTTTGTCAGAAAAAAAAAAACAGTCCTAGCACTCCTCTCCACGCTGGCATCCTTTCAAGAAGCGAGTACCTGCCTTAATACAAAAAACATAGGCAATCGCCTCGAATCGTATGAAATCCTGAATAAACCTACCCGAAGGAACTCATTTCAACGATAAAGGTAATCCTTAAGATGTCTGTCGATTCGCTGTTTTGCTTTTCAGCAGTTTCTCCAACTTTGCCTTTCTTGCCGTGGGTTTTTCCTTTGCCAACTTTGCCCATTACTCAACGTAATGGGCAAAAAACGTAACTGCTATGCAATACTTTTCCCGGGGAAATCTTGATCCATCGTCATTGGCGCTAGGAAGTCCTGTCTTCCCGTTGGTTAGCGGTTTCAGGAGGCGAGAAAATCTCCTGGTGTGGCGCTAGTTTTTTACAAACCTTTAGGAGCTAAAATCTCGCATTTGATTTTGAGAGGAATTCATCCGCTTTGAGCAAATTTATGGGGTATGTAGATTTGACCAATTTTTGTGAAATTTCACCAAAACATTCCAGGGATAATGAAAAACGAAAGTGCGTCAGGATATTTTGATATTTGAAATATTTTTCGCGTGTTGTCCATTTACGCAACAGGTTTCACATATTTTACGCTACTCTAAATTTAGATGCGGATATCTAGACAACAATGAGAATATCGGAAAATCCCGACACACTCTTGTTGATTGATACTTAATGAATAAGACTGTGCAGCAATTTTGCTCGAATTGCGGGATCCGATACCCGATAAATTCAATAGAAGGACCCTCGGTCGTTTCACGCCTTACCGGCTGCTGACACTTCGTAAATGAAAAAATCGCTTAAATTATATTTTTATCGTAAACTTAATTTATTAGGATTTCTTTTGATGTCTAGTTTGTTAGAGTTTTCTTACAACTAACACGCGTACGAATTTTTTCCCGAAGGACATCCGCGAAGGTGGGAACAAACCTTAATCCAATAATACGCCTCACGGATGGTATTGCATGGTTCTACTGTGGTCGAGCTTACAGTGGATATAAACTTCTTATATAACACACGTTTGTCAAAACACCTACCCACGCATAGAGATCCATCTCCGACCACATTGTCCTTACATTTACATATGTAGCTCCCAATAGTGTCGCTGCAAATGGCGTTCACGTGACATTTGACACTTCCGGTTTCACATTCATTGATGTCTGTAGGTAGTTAGAATGAACAATATCAATCATCCAGGCTTTTACCTGCCCGCTTTCACAATCATAGTCATAATTAGGACTAGTAAAGTCATGTACGGACGGGTTGCAACCATTTTAGATATAAAAAGTTTGAAACGAGCTGAAAAACCTGAGCTTATCACTTAGGACTAATTATTCACACGAGGTCTGACGCAAACTGCGGCTTGCCTTTGGGGCTCTCTATAAGAGGGTTGATTTAATTAAATAAATGTCCTTCCACAATTAGCTTTCGGCTCCCTTGACATTTTCCACAAAAAAAAAGTTCAGAGAAAGTTAAGGTTCGGCTAAATTGAAGATGAACACGGTTTTGTCAAACAACGGCTAAACTTTGTTTAACTAACCGGCCCGGTCTTAGTGTTTCAGCGCTTCATATATGTAACCAGAAGTCAGACCATGATACTCGCCAGAGTAAGAAACAGCAAAACGTGGGTGGATGCGTTATCAATATTCCGGTATTCCGGTACCGATGAGAATGGATGACACCGGCGAGTTCATTTTTTGAGGACTATCCAGAAACGTATGGGACCTTTATAAGAAACAGTGGCAGCTTAGTAGAACGATAAGATAACTCTAACAGTTAAAAAATGTTACAAAAGAAAAACACAAACACAGATAAAACAAAAATGTCGGTTTCTTACTTTCGCACTCTTTGCCATCTCCCGAAAATCCAGCTTTACAAGTGCAGGTAAATGAGCCCACAGTGTTGTTGCAGTACGCGTCCGCTGAGCAGCCATGCGATCCAGAGGAACATTCGTCCTTATCTTCGACAAAGCGATAAGACTACTTCAACTAACTATTGAACACCGGAGGATGATGCTCTCAGTAAGACTACTGTCAAATCATTATCTCGATGTCATTTTGGCATGAAAAATGGTACCCCGCTAAAGCAGACCAGCGAATACCAAACTGCTGGACCATTTCACACCAAGAAATAAGTTTGCATTTTCAAAAGGAAGAGTTTCATTTTTGCGGAAACCGCATGGAGTGACAAGCAACGTTTGTTTCTTCTATTCTTGTGATACCTTGGCTATTGTATGCTTCAAACGTCCCAGATAAAAAAGCAAGACGGCGAAAGTCAGAAGACGTGCGAGACGCGACGTGTTGCAGCTTTATGCGCGTTTATTACATTTTACGTCTCGTCTACACGGACAATTTTTTGTGGCAATTTTTATTTGCCACATAAAAACTAACACGCCAGCTTTTCAGCAAATGCAGTTGTCACATAAGAATTGGTCTTTTTTCATTAGCGGTCAGCGGTCGGCATGACACTCGGACGTGTTCTTCTTGGCTCCGTAGTTTTATCATTTTTATTGTTTTTATTTGGTCTTTACCCTGAGAAATATTTATCTGGAAATAGCTTATATTATTTCTCTTGTACACCGCTTCGTTTTGGC
>NC_142522.1:21835453-21885453 GCF_964205215.1 Stylophora pistillata
GGAAATAAATAGCTACAATGAAGAAGAACAGTTAAAAGTGCTGGCAAACAACAGAGGCCTCATGTCTACGAAATGGATGCAGTGTCGGGCAGAAACAATATCGGCGCCCTTAAAGAGAAAGACAGAAGGCTCATTGAAGACCGTGACAGGATGATCAAGAGGTGTGAGGAGTTTTACAACGAACTCTATAGCACCAGACGACTACAGGATCAACCTTTCAATGATGGCCACTACATGGAAACAGGTCCAATCCCTCCCATCCTACCATCAGAAGTGAGAAACGCAATCAAGCGTCTAAAGCGTGAGAAGGCTCCTGGAGAGTACAATATCACCGCTGGCATTCTACAGGATTGGGGAGAGCTTATTGTTAAGATACTCACAAAGCTGTTCAACAGATGTGTTGTGGAAGGCAAAGTCCCCAGCTGTTGGAAGAACGCATCGGTAATCATCATCCACAAGAAAGGAGACACTGCTGATATTAAGAACTACAGGCCGATCAGCCTTCTGCTAGTAACGTACAAAGTCTTTTCATAAATCCTGCTTCGAAGGACGCTAGGTGCCTTAGATCAACACCAACCAAGAGAGCAAGCAGGCTTCAGGGCGGGTTTCTCTACCGTCGACCACATTCACGTTGTAAGTCAGCTACAAGAGAAGGCAAACGAGTATAAGATTCCATTCTTTTTTGCCTTTGTAGACTACGAGAAGGACTTCGACTCCATTGAATTTACACCGCTTTTCAAGGCACTGGAAAACCAAGGAGTTGATCAGGATTATATCACTATCTTACGTGACCTGTACAATGGAGCCACCTCGGTTCTAAAACTACATAGGGACAGTGATAAAATAATGTTGGAGAGGGGAGCTAGACAGGGTGACAACATATCACCTAGACTCTTTTCATCATGTCTTCAGGATGCGATCATAAAGAGAATTGATTGGGAAGGCAGAGGCCTCTCCATGGATGGAGAATACCTCTCCCATCTAATTTTTGCTGACGATATCATCTTGTTGGCCAAGTCACCAGAGGAAGTGAACAGTATGCTCATTGACGTCCATAAGACAGGCAAACCAGTTGGCCTCAACATGCATCTAGGCAAGACTAAAGTGATGTTCAATGACCACATCAACAAGTCAACAATAACTGTCGATGGCAAGACCATTGAGGAGGCAGACAGTTATGTTTACTTAGGAAAGACATTGACACGAGATGGTGACCTACTTCCTGAGATTAGGAGAAGGATTGCACTCGGTTAGGCAGCCTTTGGAAAAGTGGACAACATCACGAGAAGCCGCAAGGCAAGTATGAAGATCAAGAGGAAGATACACGATGAGTACATTCTACCAGTAATGACTTACGGGTGCGAGACATGGGCATTGAACAACGCTATGGCAGAGAAGCTTGCTGTCGCACAGCGAAAGATGGAACGTATAATGCTGACCATTACCCTTCGAGACCGAAAGCGAAACCCCTGGATTCGACAAGAAACTGGTTTAAGCGACACCGTCAATGCTATCAGGATGGCAAATCACAGATGGGCAGGTCACACAGCACGGCTGTCAGATAATAGATGGACCATTAGAGCAACGGAGTGAACCCTAAGAGATTGGACCAGAAAACAGCGTCGTACAAAAACACGATGGAGGGATGATCTCGCCAGACAGCTGGGACCTGTATGATCGAGATTGGCTAAAGTCAGATACCTGTGAGATCATTCCAGGGAAGGGTTTCTCCGCCAGGAGTGAATTCAGCCCTGATGATGATGATGATGATGATGATGACGATGATAATGAATCTCGCGCTTCTTTCGCACGTTTCTCTCGCGCGTGACGCAAGAGTGACCTGTTCCCCGCGCGAGGAAACTAGTACTGGCCACCTTAACGAGGCTCAAAAGTGTTTTTTGACCGCGCGGAGAATGGATTCCAAGATACACACTAGCCAATTACTCGCGAGAGAAATAAGCGATGGCGCGCGCGAACAGGTCTGCGGGCGAGTTGTCAAAAACATGGCGGCCACGAGCGTTTCAAAATTGCCGGGTACCTCTACCGTTTCCAGTGGAAGTGGTTGTTTGAGAAACAAAAATGGAAAGTTTACTTCTTACAAGCAGGTAGGAAAATGTTTGGATGGCAGGATTCATGCCGAAACTGGTGGAAAAAAATTTATTTAGAGGGCCAAAGGAGGATATTGAAGTCGACACCTCATCAGCAAAGTCGTAACGAGTGCGGTCGGCAAGTCTGATCGTATACTTCCAACATCCCTGACAATCTGGTCGTTTTTGGGCTGTGACGCTTGCGAATAAAATAAAAAAAATATTGTGATTCCCTGGTTATAAAAATGGTTTAGATTTCGATCTCAAAATGATTGCTGCGTGTACTTGTGGCCTGTTTTCCCTTTTTTTTAACCAAGTTAAAGTGATCCACGACTATTAAGGGCAAACAAGCCATGCCAAGAAATGAGCGAGGGTGGAATGGTAAAGGCGATTTTTCAGGTTGTATATCATTGTATGAAAAGCGTTAAAAGAGTTATTAGCAATACGAAAACAACCTCTTTCGCAGCTTTCAGTTCGAGTCCAACTAGCTGGACAAACGCAGCGGAGTTTTCCGTGAATATTGGGTACACAAGAAGCAGTTGGGGGACAGGGAGAAGTGCCACATAACTTCTGTTGAAGACGTAAAAGATAAAAACGATTTCTACTGATACTTCATTGAGATAAATAACCATATTACGAAGAAATAACATGTGGTACAGTTTTTTCAGAGATTTGCAATTTTTTCTAAAGGTTTTTTCGATGGCTGTATGAAGATTTCTTTAACCCCTACCGGCCGATAGTAGTTTACGTAAAAACTGTATCCTGTCATCTGAATGAGGAGAATGTAGTTTTAGAAATGATCCATACAAACATACGTTTTAATTCTTCTTATCTACACTTATCCAAGTCATACTGAAAGTTCACGCATTAGATACTGCGATACTGCTCCTACACTCTCCTAAGAGTTCTTTCAGTTTTGTGAATTCTAGAGCTACACAGACAACAAACCTTGGGGAGTTATAAACGTCGTTTTTCTAACGTGTCGTGTCTTGCGATTATCGTTGTCATATCTGCCTTCTAAAAGATACTTTTGTCTCTTCTATGTTCAAGAGAGGATGCCTTTCTTGCTAAGGTATAGACACTTCACAGTATTTATCAAAAATGAAATATATGCAGTACACCTACCATGGTTGGATGATAGAAGAAGCCTTCCCTTCAAATGAGATGTTCAGGATGTTGGAAGTGATAAGAGTCACTGAGTTCACATTTAAATTTCCCTCTGGTCTCTGAGATTCCAAGATTGAAGGATAAACAGGAGTCCTCAGCATAACACCTCACCTCACACTGATCTTTATTATCAACCAGAAAGGACTTAATGACATGATTTTCGAGGTAATTGTCTTCCTCGGGTTGAACAAGCTCCAAATTTCTACACGTTTCTGAGAATGAACAACAGAGAAACACGATAGAAGAAAGGTGTGAGAGATCTACCCCGCCAATACCATTATGAAGCAATGTAAGGCAGTTGTGCATGCCACAGGGCTCCAGCTTAGGTAGAGCAACACATGTATGCGCTAACGAGCAAAGCGTTCCTCAAGCTTACTATTCTCTTAATATGATATTTTCCTCTTCTCGAAATTGTAGGTGTAATTTGATTGATCAGAAAGCATTATTGTATCTAGTTCCCCTATCCTCAATAGATTCTGTGTTAATCATGTGTAAACATCGTTATGCTAAGTAGGATACTAGTGAATTCAGTGCTTTATCCTTTAATGAGATTATCAAACATAATGAAAACACGGAATTACTGAATGGACTAAATAAAAACAATTGAAATGTTAAATTTTTGGGCAACTGTCATGGAATTCTGGTGCACATATGAGAGAATTTATCGCAACTGTTGCTTAGGAAAAATTGTCACAAAGTAAGCTCTTGTGCCCCGCCATAATGTGTATTTTACTTTAAGATATAAGGAGGTGACGTCAAAGAAAGCGTTAATGATTTAAGTTTGAACTGAAGACGCGCATTTTTAACAAGTCTTGATGTTTACTGCGGTAGCTTTAAACGATTTGTGGCTAAACTCACGACTTCCCTGACATGAGAGTTTCTTACAGAATTTCGCGCAAAATTTAAGGTTTCACAAATAGATGAGTACCAGAGACGACGCAATAGTTGTTTACCTTAAATTTAAGTTTAACTATATATGAAGGGACGAACATAGCATTCTTATTTTGTTATCACTCACTATCTGGAAGGCTAAGAATTCAACTGGATCTATTTTATCCATGTTCATGTATGAAGGGATGAACATAGGATTCTGTTTTGGTGTCACTAACTATCTGGAAGGTTTGGAATTCAACCAGATCGACTTCACTTCAAAAGCATGCGTGTACCTAATTGTAAAGAGCAGCTAAAAAATTAATAAGTCAAAGAAATTCAACAGTTTTTACTGTCTTTCGAGTAGTTTAGGGAAAGGCTAAACCAGCTAAGATTTTACGAAAAACAGGGTTTCACCTTCAGTTTTTTTTTACATAAATACTGTAGACAAACAACCATTCTCGCGCATTCGAGCAAGAAGTACTCTGAACCAGAAAAAATGCAACCCCTCGTTCTAAAGAAGCAATATATGCACCACCTCTTTTCATTTCGGTCCAAATCAACTCGCGCGGTATCTGTAACGACAGCGTTAGTGCTAACTGTAATAGCTGCCAAAAGGAAATTTTTCTTCTAACTTGTTGAGTGTGATTTTTGTAACTTTTTCTTCCAAGATTTTTAAGAGACATTGTAAATCATAGCTAGTGGAATATTCGGTATCAAAAATGTGCAGAGAATTCTCCGAATGTTCGCACAATTTTTTCATCTAGATTAAATCTAACTTTGCGCAAAGACATGTAAAATAAAAATACCTTCCACGGAGTAGCTACTGCAGTGGACATGATCACAATTTCACTATTCGATTTGGAGAAACCCTTTCAGACACTGGCAGAGCTTCTGTTTCTTTTATCGTGTTTCTTCTCTCTGGAGGTGACTAACAGCTCTGCTGCTGCCGTGCCTGCAGCATGGCTTTTAAAATACAATAATTAGTACTGACAGGTAATGACAGCTGTTTAGTTTTGCAGTAGTAAATTACAGTAGAGCCCCTTTAACTCGAACGAGATCCGATTTCTCTCGACCTCATTTTATCAGTCATTGACTATCAGCTAACTCGAACCCCCTCGTTAACTCAAGCCAAGTTTTGCTTCGCTCGGAAGTCCGAGCTTGCGGTGTTCTACTTGATACACTTCCTTTTCGGCATGGCTTTAAAGCGTCGTTGCACAACAACTTTGTACTTAATTATCGAAAACACCACAAATTTGCATCACGAAATTTGAAACCATTTGCAGCTGTCACGAGACTTTTATAACTGATCGGCTCAAGTGAGAGGAAAAATACTTGCAAAGCACCTTTAAGAGAGCTATAGAAAATTTAGCCGCAAGGAAGCCAAGACCTTTTTGCGCGAGAGTGCACGTGTCTGAAAACATGAGAATTTCTGACAATTCATAAACTGTCCAACACGTGTCGCAAGGAAAACCGCTGATACCGGTTTCCTGTTACGTTCAGCCGACAAGAGAGCCCTTCCAAAAACTCCACCGTAGGGAGATAAAAAGCAACTCGTAGAGGTTCCTAAACTTACAGACGGCCTTTAATATGTAGCTGTAGTCAACTGATGCCAATGCTTATTCAATCATATACAATAAACGCTTCGAGTAAACAGGGATTGCAAGGGTCTCAAAGTTTGTACACATATTTCCAGCCACAAACTGCAATTTTGCGGAGCGCGCTCCTATGTCTAAGGGGATCTAGAACCCCGAGAAGGAGGAACTTAGACATTAAAGACAGGGATCTGGAAGTAGAGAAGGGTCGAGCAAGACTTCCTTAAACTCATCAGTTATAGATTATTTTTCTTATCTTTATAGTAAATTTTCTTATTCTTTTGCGTTGAACTTTTATAGACTTTGCATTTCCTTTGTCACGAGACTTAAATTTACTGTTATCATTGTTATCACTATAATCATTTTTATTATCACTATTACTATAATCTTTATCATTATCGAAAAGCTCGAGAAGTAAACGTAGACGAGATGTGTTTTTCTTAGCTTCTGATGGACATTTTAATGTGTTTTTCGATTTTTAGGGTTTTTAACAAACTTTTGTAAATATTTTTGGTGACTTTAAAAGTTTAAAGATATCAAACATGCAGGTGCTTAAGACTTGTTTCAATGGGTTTTGCATAAATCATCTCCAACTGTGGAGAATTAATAACTTTGCGGAGTGTAATGTCAAGAAGTACAAAGATATGAGGATAACGCCATGTCAGCATTCAAATAACTTGTGAAAAGCGTGTTAAAAAGATGAGACTATGGCGATATTAACACGAAGATTAAAGCATGGAATTACAAAACTACACCAGCTATCAAAAAGGGGATCGAAGAGTGAAAAACATGTTATTTGTGTATTGGTACTTTTTTCCACTGAAATCACAACAAATATTATACCTTTGTCCATACAAATATGATGACTCTTTTACATACCTCCTCTTACCTCTAAAATGGAAGTTGAACTTAAAGTGCCTATACGGCCAACAGGGTTTTTATTGTTTTGGTATCTCTTTAACCTGTAAAAAAGTATTCTCAAAAAAAAAATGATTCTGACGCCTCTTCACCCTAAAATCGAGCTTTAAAGTTCCCGCTTCGGCCACGCCCAATGAAGTTGACCGCGTAAGGGAAGATCGGTGACGAGTGACCTCACTGCAGGAGCGTCTCGAGCGTCGTGTTGTTACTTTGCTTGACAAACGCAGTACTTTTAAAACCCATCTATCGGGCATATTTATGTCGCTGAAAACTCTTTACCTTGCTGAAAAAACAGTGAAGTGAACCACTAGCGGGATTTGGCGCGTTCCTGACTTGACGTCAGGACTCATTCTGAGCCCAATCCCTTTTTTGCCCCGACTGTAGGATCGCAGAAATGAGCGACGCAGCTGACATTAAGGGAAGAGGAGAGAAAAGGAGTCATATATGTGAACCACCTCACTGAGACACGCACGGCATCCCGGTTGGTTTGCTTACAGAGTAAGTATAGTCGATCGATTGCGCATGCCTTACTATGACGGTCACAGTCACCCAGTTGGTTGGCTTACAGAGTAAGTATAGATGATCGATTTCCTTCACCAAGTTCAAACACCAAACAACCGCTTTAACCAAGAGCCGTAAACATTTTAATTCCATTGTTCAAGAGGAAGGAAAATAGTTCGGTTAAGGATTTCTTATGCACTTTGAGGAATAAACAGTTTTTCTTGCATGAATTTTCGATCAACATCGAAGAAGGGCGGTCACTAATTCTTGTTTTTTCCACACACGATTATAGGAAGGGAGAGGCGATTGACGCAGCCAATGCAAAGCGAGGGGAGGACTATGATGATCTTTGAAACCAGTAATCCTTAGAGCTGAGTCTCTTACAGAGTTAACAATAAGTCTTGTACTTCAATAACATCTGTGATTAACCTCCGTCAAGCAACATCCTTTCACCACTTGTTTCTTGTGATAATGGCTATTGAACAAAAAACTTCAACACAAAGCGCATTAGTTTGTTCTTCCGCGGAATAAGCTTAGTGTAACATTCTTATAATTTTTTACTTGCAAATCTACACGCATTAAATCTACTCATTTTTCCCGGTTCAACACAAAGGCCATTTCTAAACTACCTTTGGCTTCTTTTTGAAAACGAGGCCTGGTGATCAACTATTCTTCTAAAATGAGATTAATTTGCACTTGAATGAAAACTTATCATCACATAAAACGATGAGCACTGGGACTCGCTTTGAAAAAGAGACCAAAGGTAATTCAGAAATGGGCTATTATGAAACATGAACTGAGCTGGTTAGTCTAGAAAATATCACAGACTGTAAATGTCTTATTCACGCATTTAGTTATAATTCTGATATTAACTTTCTTCGTTATTTTATTCATGCATTCATTTTAGGCCAAAGATTGACAATAAGAAAGAGGATTATGCCAAGAGGCCGCCGACTGTTGCTAATTTAAAATTAAATAAATTATTGTTAAACTTAATGGTCGCACAGTCCCATTCATTAAACGTGTATCAGCTGCTAATAAATGTAAAACAATTGTGATGTGTACACTGTCTCCACTCAGCTTGTTCGTTAGTTAAAACGAGGGTCAAAATTCAAGTTTTCTTTAACAGCAATTTTGAACCTGAATTTCCTGGAATTTCTGTCCACCTTCTCCTATCACAATTTAGCAGTTGTTTTTTTTTTATCTCACTCAAATTGGGAAAGACTGGAGTTGAAAGACTGAGCGGAAATGACTTGGGGCAGCTAACTTTTGCGAGATCATCATAGTTGTATGATCGAGTCGAAAGATTAGCTTAGGTAACTATTTTCACCCTCTTCACCTTTACTTGCCGTATTAAACTAAAAATCAAATCAAATCAAATCAAATCAACAAGATAAAAAAAAAAGACCTCAAAACTTCGCCAAATGCTTCCCACCATCGAGATAAAACATTTTCACATTTGTAATCACCGCTCTAGTATTTCTACTATTCCCACAATCATTTACGGTTTTTTTTTTTTTATTATTTCATGACAACCCCTACAGCCTGCAATTGGAAGGCCTACGGCTTGTCCGACAAGTCAGACCCATTTTGCTCTCCATTTTGTCGTAATCTGTTCGAACGGTGTGAACAGAAAAGTCGTATGCTGTTTTTGAAGGTTTCACCTTTTCGACCCCTTTCTGGCAGAAGCAGAGGTTCTATTGCAAAATAAAAAGGGACGCGTTTGAAACTGCATCAACTCAAATTAACCCTATCGGCTTACTTCATCGGATGCTTCATGCCATCAAAACAAGAAACTGAACTGAATTTCATAAATTCTCTCGTTTGGGTTCAAGATGTTTCTTAACTTACTAGTACACCCCGATTGCTTGTGGCAAACTGTAACACGAGACGCGATGCACATTTTCATGGCCATTTTTCACCAACAAAATTTTAAAATGATTTCTACAATCATTATCCTGGCTCTTTGTGATACGAATAAAAGTATAGGATTGTACGGAGTTTGTTTCTTTGAAGGTGGAGACGAGTAACTCAGTTGACATTGTAGGAAAATTCAGCGTCGAGACGTTAGGATTAAGTTCATGAGAATTCTATGGATCCTTAGGCACAGGATCCGTACGTCCGAATTATCAGCAGGCAAACCAAAGTCGTTTACCTTGCAATTCCTCTCACAGAGGGTCTCAATGGACTGGTATAGCTGACAGTTTACAATTAAAGTAAGTCCTCATCATAATCATGTTTAAATGCGAAATAAGCCGATCACGTTTCGGACGCTACGACAGCTTCGTTCATCTCTTGAAAACCAAGACTACTCGTTGTGACGTCAAAAAGATATTACGTGAAGTTGTAGTAGCGGTATGTTCCTTTCGATTGTGTTTTCATCTGATAGCCGCGAAAACAGAGAGGCCGTGTATGACATCGTATTTAATGTAACGCAAAGGATACCCGGAAGTCGTGAGTTCACACAAATTAGGAAAACTATACTCATACTGGTTTTCAGTACCTGTATTCCCTACGTATGCAGCCGATCTTTTGTTGGTAAAACGTAAGCTCCATTAGAGGAAAACCCACGGCTTGTTCGTGAAGTCAAATGCTATTACGTATAATTGCGGTAGTAACATGCTCCTCTCGATTGGTATTCAGTTTTACCTGATAGCGGTGAAAACAGGAGGGCCGCATATGATACCATTTTGTATAAAGTAGAAGGAACGGGTGTCAACGAACAATATCAGAGGAGACCCGGAAGTAGTGAGTTGGCACTGTTACACGAAAATGAGGAAATCTTACTTACGTTGGTCTTCACTACCCCTATTGCCTACACTATGTATCCAGCCGATCTTATATTAGTAAAACAAAAGCTCTCTTAGCAGAATGCCCACGGCTCACTTTCAAAGTTAAAAATACCACGCAGGGAGGTTGCTTTAGCAACATATTTCTCTTCAATGGTATTTTCATTTAAAATGAGATGAAAAACAGCTAGGAAGCCCGCATATGATCTCATTTTGCATAAATTGGAAAGAACGGTCATAGGGTATCCTATCAGAGGAAAACCGTAAGTCGTAAGAACTGTGAATGGAGAATGAGAAAAACTCATATTGACATTGGTTTTCAGTGCATGTATTGCCTACGCCTCCACCCGATCTTACGTTCGTAAAAGAAAAGCTCTCTTGGCAGAGGAGCAAGCTGAGCGGGAATTGCCCCCACTGTGAGTACCAGTTTAAAAATAAGCACATTTCAAAAGTCCTCCAGAAAATGTCGTGTTTCTTCTTTGTTCGACTTTGGTCAAATTGATACGATAATGGAAGTTTTTCGCTGGCACAATATGCTCAGTTTCAGCTTGGAAACTAAGACATGTTTATAATAAAAAGAAATTGATAACAATAATCCCAGCGGGTTAAAATACTTGTAAACATGTAGGATTATTACAAAGTTGTTTCTTTAATTTGTTCAATTTCAGTTTGACGAAGAGGAGCGACTCAGCTCAAACCAGGCGAGGAGAGGCAAACCAGCGCAAGGTTTATCATCATTTTTCATTGTCAGCTGGGTTTGGAAAGATGAGTAGTAAGTCTGGTCCATTGAAAGTCTTTCTTTACTATGATTACTTGAGTAAATTTTGGATCCACGTTGGCGGAGATCGGGACCGAACTCTAAGTAGTTAAATCTTTTTAAGCACATCTAGGAAATTCAAATATTTAGACCAAACTCTTTACCACAACTGTGTGTTGCGTTTATTCGTGCTAAGATCTCTCTTTAATCATCTAATCATCTCATGTTTGCACTCAATTGTTGAAGGGTGTCGATTATAGCGCAAGGCAACACAAAACAATGCTATCTCGATTTACTTTCGTTCTACACTCGATTGAAAAGGGCTCTATCATTTTAAACCCTTTCTTTCTAGGTCCCAGTGAAATGACCGTAAGACGGCTGGCACAAAAAGTTCAGATGTGTGCCGAGAAGCCGTAACTGCTGCTGGCGTAAATTGAATTACTGAAGACACCTGATATGAAAGGGTCACTTTAAGGCTGCGGTTAACAGTTAAATGTAATCAACGATAGTCATGCTAAACAACGATAATAACAACAATAATAATAATAATAATAATAATAATAATAATAATAACAATATCATAACTATAAATTTAATCAGCTGCTAATAAAGTTCAGTAAAAATATTTGTACAGGGTTTTCAGTGCACTGTGGGTTAGCAAAGTTTTGGATCTGAGATTTATAAAGAAGAAAGGTTGGGATGAATTCGATCTCGTTACCTAAACAACGATTTCTGAATTGAAACTTTCGTATATGACATTTATCAGCCTCAAAATTCGGTCAGCATTGTGGCCTATTTCTTTTACAATAAATTGGTAAAGAATTTATTGGAAATGACTTTATTTACTAAATGAGCCCCTACCATTTAGGAGAAAATGAGAACATCAATGTAAAGCTTGTCGTAACTGAAATGAGGCGGGACTTTTTGTTGAGTTAAGCATTTATATGGCTATGAACAAGAGACAGTTTGTAATCTCTGAGTGCTATGAATCAATTATGCTTAGTATTTGAACTTGTCATTTAGCGGTTTCTTTGACTGACGCTGCATAAAACCCTGTGCTTATTCGTCAGTGACGCTGTACTCCTGCTCAAAAGAATTTCATCGAGCAATCTATCTCCGATGCCTAATACCTATCTGAGGTTGCACGCAGACGAGACTGAAAAACCTATATGTGAGTCGCCCGTTACGGGAGATTAAAGAAAAATGAAGCCTGTATCGTATAGTACCAACAACTTAAAATAAAAAGTTTTTTTCCCCTCGATTTACTCCACATGTTTTTCATTCCGCCTGTTGTGGTTGCCGCCTTAAAGCTTGTTGTAGGAGTTTTTATGCCTGTTGTTTTGTTGTCCAGTCAGAGATGACGCGTACGCATGATGCCCAAAGGATCATTTTCTTTGAAACTGGTTATATTTATACTAATCTGCACCTTCCATTTTCACAACGAGAACGAATCAAATCTCCTGAAGATTTCATTTCAAGCGATCTGTAAAGGCTAAACATCTCACCAACTAGAAAGTTCTGTTGTTCCACGTCACCGTCTTCTCCGTTGTAGCCCTCGTTTGGGGTCGTCGCGCACTTAAAGCATAGCTTTCATGTGTTTCACTTCATCTTCAGAGAGCGCTTTATCAACCACATTAAGATCTCTCATGTACCCATCAAAAGTTGGTTGACCCAAGTTGTCTCGTTTCAGCCCAAGGTCGAAAACTGTATGATCATTTTTAATTAGGTCTAAACGATCATTAGAAACTGTCTTGTTACCTCGTATAATTCCATCTATGTACAGAATTCCCTCTTTTCCATCTCGGCTCCAAGTGAACGCCACGTGCATCCATCTATTGGGGATGCTCTTAGTCCTTTGATTGTGAGGGAATAGAACACAAAACAGAATAAGGCTTTGCGCAAATCTCTGCTTCTCAGCATACTTCCTAGGAACGGTTGAATAGTTCTGGAATATACACTTAAGCTCTCTACGTGTCCCTTTCTATCTATCAATTACACTTAGGAAAACAAGAGGTATATCTTGAGCACTTACCGGCCATAGAAGTGAAGAAACCGTCCATTAGAATATTGAAGATAAGCACCAATGTGATAACTACCATAGAAATAGATTCTGAATTGATGTGGTGCTGACCAGTCAGAATAGATATGATATACAGGAGGATTACTTGGAGGAAAGCTTAAAATCTTTATCCAACACATGATACTGAAGCTGAAAGCTCGGATGGGGAGTGCTGGCGTTTCTGCGTAGGAATGCTGGGCTCCATTCAAGTACAGTACTGTCCTGCCATCAATATTTTCATAGGAAGCACCATTGTACAAACTTTTCAGTTCGTAAAAGTAAGGGAGATATATGTGTCAATATGCATGCCTTAGAAGACTACGCAGAATCCTCTCTACAAGTAGCTAAATGAAATAATGTCACCATTAACTAAAAGTATTTAAAAGCGTTTCAAGAAAGGCCGCTTATTGATCCCTTCCTGAAAATGTCCCCATTATAAACTAACTTAAGTAAATTTTTTTAATTCCAGTGTAAATCAGGGAAAACGCAGAAGTAAGAGCGGCGTAGAATAACTGGTATTATTAAAAACTAGATCATTGGATAATGCAATTCAAGACTTTTTATTGGCTTAGCGATTATGGTAGATCAGCCAATATACCATAATCTAAAAATATGGCAAGCGCACGTGTCAGCTTAAAATTAAAAGGGAGCTAAAAATTTAATAAAATTTAATAATTTAATTTAACGTTTTTAATCAAACAATTATTCCACTCGCGCTTGTTGGATATGAGATGATCATAGCTAACTCGGCGCTACGCGCCTCGTTGGCTATCTGTCATCTCATATCCAACGCGCGCTCGTAGAATAATTGTTAAATGTTGGGCGTTGAGTACAACCAGGAGATTGAACGGTTTATATTGAACCAGTATATCGGACAGACCAAACGTCAGTTTGGTACACGTTTAAAAGAGCATCAGAAAGCGGTCTTTTTTTGCAAAAATAAAAAATTCTGCTTTGACGGAGCACAGATGCCTAACTAACCAAAAAAGTGGGTGGGATAATTTTATAATTATCACCACTAATCGCCGCTACCACTGGCGTCTTTGTTTGGAAGCTTACCATATCAACTCCGCCCACGCTCCTTTAAATCGTGATGATGGCGGCTTACTACCTGACGCCTATTTACACCTCGTCAGAAAAAACGGCAGCTAATCAGTGAGCATTTAAGAGGGCCCCTTGTTGCAACGATCAGATCACCCCTGATGAAGGCACTAGACAGGAGTGTCGAAACGTTGGGTCTATGAATTGTAATTTCGGTTACATTCATTAAATCTTTAAACCAGATAGCAAAAACTATGTTTGCCAGTTTATTATCTCTTGGTACCACGCATTTTCGAAAATATTATGAAATCTTTCATTTGTGAAAGCCACTAAATTATGTCCTGTGTTAGAAACAATTAATTCAGGAAAGCTAGAGTTTCATAAATCATTACAGTTCTGGGAAGTTTCACGCTAAACATTAATAGTTCCAATCGCTGAGATCTATAAATGTAAGCACTAATTTGAAATTTTCACAAAAATAGCTTTAAATGTTCTTCCTAGTAGAAGAATGTATTCATCCATCTTACCTTATATATGGATCAGACCCGTTGAGTGCAAAATGAAAAGGGAATCCTTTGAATTAAAAAAATGGATACTGGTGTTGTTTTATCACGATTTATTAAATTCCTGTGTCACAATGGTATTTGTTTGCTTTGGTACTAAAGATATTTGAAGCGCGAACGAGATTTAAAACAAACAAACAAAAACAAGAAGTCTAGTACACAAGCAACTGGACGATTTGAAATATCTCCTGTCTGGTTTTCCGGAGATCCACGAACTGCTTGAAGTTGATACTTCCTGCAGATGCTACAGAGCATATTTACATACCTTTCGTGAAGAAGATACTTACTTACTTTCATTCTTCAAAAGGGAAATAATTCCTATAATAAACCTCACGGTTGGTATTGCAGGGTTCTACTGTGGTCGAGCTTACAGCGGATATAAACTTCTAACATAATACGCATTTTGTTTTTTTCTATTCTTGTGATACCTTGGCTATTGTGTGCTTCATACATCCCAGCATAATTCAGTTGTTTTCGAGTTTTGCAGCTTTCGAATGAAATACTACATGTTGTGATTCCCTCGACTCCGATGTTAAAATTATTCAGATTCTTATTTACTTTCATGCTTCACAAAAGGGAAATAATTCCTATTAGTATAAACTAAAACAGTGGATAGCGTTGAAGGCGCGCTCTGATTGGCTAGTCAAACTCCAGATATCCTTTGCTATTTATCTCCGAGCAACTCGGGGAAAAATGGCGTCCCGGTTTGCATCCGTGACAAGTGGAGAAATCACTCAAATCAATTTTTGGTGGCGTATCTTATCTCACTGTTTTAGTTTATACTAAACTAACTATTCACCTCAGTGTCGGTGGTTAGCGGTGGATATTTACCTCGCCGCTTCGTGGCTCGGTAAATATCCACCGCTAACCACCTCCACTTCGGTGAATAGTTAGTTGTTAACTATAAGCTGCACTGGTGGTATTGCACAGTTGTACTGTGGTCGAGCTTAAAGTGGATTTAAAGTGGATATAAACTGCTAATCTAATACACGTTTATCAAAATACCTACCCATGCACAACACTCCATCTCCGACCATATTGTCCTTACATTTACAAATGTAGCTCCCGCTAGTGTCGCTACAAGTGGCGTTCACGTGACAGTTAGCACTTCCGGTTTCACATTCATTGATATCTGCATTTAGATAGAATAAATAATATTAAGCATCCAGGCTTGTACCTTCTCGCTTTCGAAATTATAATGATAAATAGTACTAGTGAAGTGCAATACAGACGAGTTGCAACTATTTCAGGTGCAAAAAGTTTGAAACCAGCTGAAGCAATAAAGAACCCGAGCTTATAATAATATAATAATAAATGATAAAAACTTTATTTACTTCGGGTGACACATTACCGTTAAGAACTGGCAAACATGTAGCACTCTCTTAAAATATAAAACTAATTCATGCATATTGAAAAGATAACACCTATAAAAGTGGTAAAACGGTAAAAAAAGACAAAAATCTAATATTAAATGTAACGGTAAAAAGGGGTCAGACAATTAAAAAACATTACGAATTATCACTTGGGACCGGATATTTACATGAGTGATAATCATGATGCAAACCGCGGGCCTCGTGGATTCTCTAGGAGAAGATTGATTTAATTAAATTAATGTCCTTCCATTTTTAGCTTTCCGCCCTCATGACATTGTCCACGATAATAAAAGTTTAGAGAAAAAGTTTGCCTAAACTGAAGATGGTTTAGAACGCGGATTTGGTTAAAAACGGCCCTCACTGTTTGAACACTTCGCACACGTTACTAGGAAATCAGAACGTGATACTTTCCACAGTAAGAAACAGCGAAATGTGGGTGGATGCATTGTTAGTATTCCAGTATTCCGTTATAAAAATGGGTGACATTGAGTTAATTTTTGAGCACTACCCAGAAATGTATGGGATCTTTACAAGAAACATTAGCAAGTTAGTAGAACGATAAGATAACTCTAACAGATAAAAAATGTTACAAAACAAAAACACAAACACAGAGACAAAAAAACATTGGTTTCTTACTACTGCACTTTTTGCCATCTCCCAAAAATCCAGCTTTACAAGTGCAAGTAAATGAGCCCACAGTGTCGTCGCAGTACGCGTCCGCTGAACAGCCATGCGATCCAGAGGAACATTCGTCCTCATCTTGAACAAAACAATAAGATTACGTTAACTAACTACTGAACATGGGAGAATGATGCTCTCAGTAAGACTACTATCAAATCATTATCTCGATGTCTTTTTAGCGAGAAAAAAAGTACCACGCCAAGGGTGAACGGCGGAGACCAACTTCTGGACCATTTCCCACCAAGAAATACTTGTGCATTTTCAGAAGGAAGAGTTTCATGTTTGCGGAAAACGCAAGGAATAAAAACCACGTTTGTTTTTTTTTCAGTCTTGTAATACCTTGGCTATTGTGTGCTTCGAACAGCTAGGCCTCATAATCCAGTTGTTTTCGGGTTGTGCAGCTTGCGAATACAATACAAAATATTGTGATTCCCTTGACTCAAGTAAATAAATGTCCTTCCGCTATTAGCTTTCGGCCCTTTTGACATTGTCCACAAAAGCAAATGTTCAGATAAAAGGTTTGGCTGAACTGAAGATGGCTTCGAACGCGGTTTTGTTAAACAACGGCTAAACTTTGTTTAAATAGCCGGCCCTTAGTATTTGAACAGTTCGTACATGTTACCAGATAACAGACCGTGATACTCTCCAGAGTAAGGAACGGAAAAACTTGGGTGAATGCTTTGTCGGTATTCCAGTATTCCGTTGTGAAACTGGGTGACTTCGAGTTTATTTTTGAGCACTTCTTAGAAATGTATAGGATCGTTATGGGGAAACACTGGCAACTTACTAGAACGATAGGATAACTCCAAAAGTAAAAGAACGATAACAAACAAAAACATGAACAAAGAGAATCAAAGTGTTCGTTTCTTACTTTTGCACTCTCTGCCATCTCCCGAAAATCCAGCTTTACAAGTGCAGGTAAATGAGCCCACAGTGTTGTTGCAGTACGCGTCCGCTGAGCAGTCATGCGATTCAGAGGAACATTCGTCCATATCTTCAACAAACAATAAGACTAAGTTAACTAACTATTGAACACCGGAGAATGATGCTCTCAGTAAGACTTCTATTAAATCATCTCTCAATGTTTCTTTAGTGCAAAAAAGGTACCACGCTGAAGGTGCACGGCGAAGACCAAACTTCTGGACCATTTCACACCAAGAAATACGGTGATATTTTCAAAAGTAAGAGTTCCATGTTTGCGGAAAACGCAAGGAGTAAGAACCACGTTTGTTTTTTTCTATTGATGTGATACCTTGGCTATTGTATGTTTCGAACTTTCCAGATGATCAAGTTGTGCTCGGGTTGTGCAGCTTGCGAATAAACTAAAAAATTTCGTGATTCTCTCGACTCTGACGATAAAATGATTGAGATTCTCATTTACTTTCATGCTTAAAAAAAGGGAAATAATTCCAACAATAAGCCGCACTGGTGGTATTGCAGGGTTCTACTGAGGTATTATGGTTGCTATATTGCAGGGTTCTACTGTGGTCGAGCTTAAAGTGGATATAAACTTCTTATATAATACGCGTTTATCAAAACACCTACCCACGCATTGGTGCATAGTTATAATTAGGACTGACAAAGTGATATACAGACGGGTGGTAACCATTTTAGATGTAAAAAAAAAAGTTTGAAATGAGATGAAAACCTGAGCTTACCACTAAGAGCTGGTTATTCACACGAGGTCTGACGAAAACTGTGGCTTCACGTAAGCAGCCGGCCTTAGGGGCAGATTGTACTGTGGTCGAGCTTAAAGTGGATGCAAACTACGTACCAATAAAATACACGTTTATCAAAACACCTACCCATGCATAACACTCCATCTCCGACCATATTGTCCTTACATTTACACATGTAGCTCCCGATAGTGTCGCTACAACTGGCGTTCACGTGACATTTGGCACTTCCGGTTTCACATTCATTGATATCTATATGAAGATATATATATGTGAACGATCCTTCGCAGTAAAGCACTATTTGAGCAATAGTGAAAATCAGACCTGAAAAAAATTTCAGGCCTGTACGGGATTCGAACCACTGACCTCTGCGATACTAGTGCAGCGCTCTATCAATTGAGCTAACAAGCCAACTGGGAGCAGGCCATCAAATTAATTCGACATAAACCCGTAGATGATAAATCAAACAACAACAAACATATGAAACATATGTATGAACTGCGGTTATGAGACGTATATGTGAACGATCCTTCGCAGTAAAGCACTATTTGAGCAATAGTGAAAATCAGACCTGAAAAAAATTTCAGGCCTGTACGGGATTCGAACCACTGACCTCTGCGATACTAGTGCAGCGCTCTACCAATTGAGCTAACAAGCCAACTGGGAGCAGGCCATCAAATTAATTCGACATAAACCCGTAGATGATAAATCAAACAACAACAAACATATGAAACATATGTATGAACTGCGGTTATGAGACGTATATGTGAACGATCCTTCGCAGTAAAGCACTATTTGAGCAATAATGAAAATCAGACCTGAAAAAAATTTCAGGCCTGTACGGGATTCTAACCACTGACCTCTGCGATCATATGTGAACCAGACTTAAGACCTCGTGTGAGTAAACGGCCCCAATTGAAAAGCTCAGGTTTTTTATTACTTCAGCTCGTTCCAAACTTTTTACTCCTAAAATAGCTGCAACCCGCCCGTGTATCACTCGCGATACTTATGTCGAATTAATTTGATGGCCTGCTCCCAGTTGGCTTGTTAGCTCAATTGGTAGAGCGCTGCACTAGTATCGCAGAGGTCAGTGGTTCGAATCCCGTACAGGCCTGAAATTTTTTTCAGGTCTGATTTCCACTATTGCTCAAATAGTGCTTTACTGCGAAGGATCGTTCACATATACGTCTCATAACCGCAGTTCATACATATGTTTCATATGTTTGTTGTTATATGAAGATGGATTAAATCATATTAATCATCTAGGCTTGTACTTCCCGCTTTCGCAATCATAGTCATAATTAAGACTGGTGAAAGTGATACACGGGCGGGTTGCAGCTATTTTAGGAGTAAAAAGTTTGGAACGAGCTGAAGTAATAAAAAACCTGAGCTTTTCAATTGGGGCCGTTTACTCACACGAGGTCTTAAGTCTGGTTCACATATGATCGCAGACGATCGCAGGCGATCGCACTCGATCGCCACCGACGGTCTGCGATTATATGTGAACAGCTCTTCGATCGTGTGCGATCGAGTGCAATCGCAGGAATAGAACCATGTTCTAGTCGCGCGATGGGTTGCGATCGTCTGCGATCGAGTGCGATCAGATGTGAACAACTTTCTGCGATCATGCGATTGGAATGTGTCCCATAATGCTATATTTTCCAGCGTGCAGCACTGCAAGCGGCATGACACAAAAGCCAGTTGTTTATCAACTTTTACACGTGTGTGTGTTTTGACAAGATGGAAGGTGAAATTGACACGGAACAATTTATGGAAGAAATTAGAAAATACGATTGTTTGTTCAATGGCTTTAAGACTTTCCCCATCCAGAAGCGACGTTGCTTCTTTGACCTAGCAGCGATTCTCCGTTTAAGTAGAGACAACAGAAGCAGCATGTTAACATCTATTAAAAGTTCAGCATCCTCGGCCCAGTTGAAGGAATCACTGGTCCGGCCCATGCCTAAAGTGTCGCCTCCCAAGTCTGTAGACAGTGATTTAAGACCAATTACTCTCACTGCTCAGATAGCCAAAATCATGGAAGGTTTCACATTTAGCTCCCTGTATAGCCAAATCATTAATAACATTGACCCTTTGCAATTTGCCATACCGGGAAAATCAACGACACATGCCTTAATTTACATTTTACACTGTATTTTAGAAGCCCTAGACTCTGGACACTGTTATGCTAGAATTTTATTTACTGACTTAAGCAAAGGGTTCGATCTTGTGGACCATAATGTCCTTTGCACTGAATTGCGTAATCTCGGTGTACATAATGTCCAAATTGCCTGGACCGGATCATTTTTTTCAAACAGATCGCAGTTTGTTTAAATAGGTGGTGCTACCTCGAGTCATGTCGTACCTAGGGGTGGTATTCCCCAACGGACTAAATTGGCCCCCTTGCTGTTTGCAGTACTTGTTAATAATCTGGACAGGCAATGGAAGATCAGGGCTAAATATGTCGACGACCTTTCAGTTGTAGAGATTATACCTACGTGTTCCACCAGTGTTCTTCCATTCATTGCAAGAGATATTTACACTTATGCTAACAAGCATGGCATGCGCCTTAACCCTGTGAAGTGCAGGGAGATGTTTATCGACTTCTTGCACTATAAGCCGCACCAACCTCCCTCTTTACAGCTTTCTGGGTCTGAAATCGAGTGTGTCCACAAGTACAAGTTGCTTGGGGTGTATGTCACTGATAATTTAAGCTGGAATACGCACTGTGAGTACATTGTTCATAGAATAATTTGGATATATCAACAAAGTTGAAGTGGTAAATTGGCCACCGTAACGATTCCAAAAGCTGACGTTTCGAGCGTTAGCCCTTCGTTCATAGAGATCGCAAACGCCTATTCGCACTGCGTTGTCTGAAGAAGTCAGGTGTTTTGGAAAGGGAGTTAGTTATGGTGTATTCCACCCTGATTCGCTCAGTGTAGGAGTATGCCTCCCCAGTTTGGGCAAACCTGCCTGATTATCTTAGCCTCCTAATTGAGAGTGTGCAGATGAAAGCCTTAGAAATGATCTTTCCTGGACTTCCCTACAGGGACGCACTTGTGCTGTGTGGTCTTTGCACTCTCTCTGATTGGCGTGCCGCTGCATGCGCTAAGTTTATCCAGAGATTTCGGGACACTGGTGTCCTTGCTAACTTGCTGCCACATTGCACAACTGTGTCCAATGAATACAATCTACGCTCAGGCTCTCTTAGATATGATCCCGCTATGGCTTTTACTAACCGTCTCGACAAATTTATTACATATAGATATTCTTAGAAGAATGTTTCATGTTATTGTATAGATATGATTTGTATCCTGACTACTCTTGTAATTTAGCTGCAAGCTACAAAAAGAGTAATTAAACTGATTATTATTATTATTATTACTATTATTATTATTATTATTATTATTATTATTATTATTATCCGACAGTTGTAAAAACGTATGTTTGCCATAAGATCATACACAGACTGGGGACTGGGGCGATAAACGTGGCCCAGGCTGCGCATAGGAATAGAATCTTCCTAAACTTTGAAAATGTAAACAAATGAATAAATAAAAATTAAATAATAAAATACACATATATATCTAATAATCTGATAAATACAAGAAACTTACGTATATGTGAACGATCCTTCGCAGTGAAGCACTATTTGAGCAATAGTGAAAATCAGACCTGAAAAAAATTTCAGGCCTGTACGGGATTCGAACCACTGACCTCTGCGATACTAGTGCAGCGCTCTACCAATTGAGCTAACAAGCCAACTGGGAGCAGGCCATCAAATTAATTCGACATAAACCCGTAGATGATAAATCAAACAACAACAAACATATGAAACATATGTAAGAACTGCGGTTATGAGACGTATATGTGAACGATCCTTCGCAGTGAAGCACTATTTGAGCAATAGTGAAAATCAGACCTGAAAAAAATTTCAGGCCTGTACGGGATTCGAACCACTGACCTCTGCGATACTAGTGCAGCGCTCTACCAATTGAGCTAACAAGCCAACTGGGAGCAGGCCATCAAATTAATTCGACATAAACCCGTAGATGATAAATCAAACAACAACAAACATATGAAACATATGTATGAACTGCGGTTATGAGACGTATATGTGAACGATCCTTCGCAGTGAAGCACTATTTGAGCAATAGTGAAAATCAGACCTGAAAAAAATTCATACATTCAAAATTCAAACATAAAATATTGTTTGTTGTTGTTTGATTTATCATCTACGGGTTTATGTCGAATTAATTTGATGGCCTGCTCCCAGTTGGCTTGTTAGCTCAATTGGTAGAGCGCTGCACTAGTATCGCAGAGGTCAGTGGTTCGAATCCCGTACAGGCCTGAAATTTTTTTTTTTTTCAGGTCTGATTTTCACTATTGCTCAAATAGTGCTTCACTGCGAAGGATCGTTCACATATACGTCTCATAACCGCAGTTCATACATATGTTTCATATGTTTGTTGTTGTTTGATTTATCATCTACGGGTTTATGTCGAATTAATTTGATGGCCTGCTCCCAGTTGGCTTGTTAGCTCAATTGGTAGAGCGCTGCACTAGTATCGCAGAGGTCAGTGGTTAGAATCCCGTACAGGCCTGAAATTTTTTTCAGGTCTGATTTTCACTATTGCTCAAATAGTGCTTCACTGCGAAGGATCGTTCACATATACGTCTCATAACCGCAGTTCATACATATGTTTCATATGTTTGTTGTTACAAGAAACTTAGGTACGAAAAATCTCTAAAAGTTCTATTGTATTATCATTATTATTATTATTACTATTATTATTATTATTATGATCGCTGCGATTGGCTGCGATCATATGTGAACATGCGATTCGCGATCTTCGGTTTAAGCCTGGTTCACATCTAATCGCAGACGATCGCAGGCATCGCACTCGGTCGCCAGCGATCGTCTACGATGATATGTGAACAGCTCTGCGATCGTGTGCGATCGAGTGCGATCGCAGGAATAGAACCATGTTCTATTCGTGCGATCGGTTGAGATCGTCTGCGATCGAGTGCGATCATATGTGAACAAAGTTCTGCGATCATGTGATTTGAATGTGTCCAATAATGCCGCAATGCAAGCGGCATGATACCATGACAACCAATTGTTTATCAACTTTTACACGCACGTGTGTTTTGACAAGACGGAAGGTGTAATTGACACGGAACAGTTTATGGAACAAATTAGAAAATACGATTGCATGTTCCATCGATTTAGCAAAGAATTCTCTCTTTCTTAAGACTTTCTGCACCAAGAAGCGACGTTTCTTCTTTGGTCTGGCAGCGATTCTCCGTTTAAGTAAAGACAACAGAAGCAGAATTTTAACACCTATTAAAAGTTCAGCGTCCTTTGCGTTTACGTTGGTTGACTGAAGTTACATTGTATTGCCGCTGAATGGTAAACCAAGGACTCGGTTGTCACAGATCGCTGCGATCGGTTGCGATCATATGTGAACATGCGATTCGCGATCTTCGGTTGAGTGGTTTCAGCGATCGCGCGATCACCTACGATCGTCTGCGATTGTCTGCGATTATATGTGAACCAGGCTTAACGCAAGCCGCGGCTTTAAGCAGGCAATTGGCTTCAGGTATTCTCTTTATGAGGGTTCATTTAGTGAAATAAATGTCCTTCCACCCAATTTTTTTCGGCCCTCGTGACATTCTCCTCAAAAATAAATGTTCACATAAAAAGCTTGGCTAAATTGAAGATGGCTTAGTACTCGGTTTTTTTGCGGAATTTTCCACTGGGTTAGGAATATCTCCGCGCTTGCTGGTTCAACAAACACTTAGGACTGTCTGTCGTTTTCTTCACTTTATTGCAGTCATACTTTCGCTCATTACAACCGTTCTAATCATTCTTTTTTTAATGTTACAAGGTTCCCTAGTTTCATTGCTATCACACGTAAACGCCCTAGATGCGTACATCCGACCGCAAACCTAAACTGTCAAACCGATTCATAATTGTTTCTTCGTGATTTAAGTACTGATCTAAGACTTGTGCACGACACTTATTTCCTTAGCGTTGACTGCTTTACCTTGTTCGACATCAAAATGACCGAATATAATCCGATTACAATCTTTAATCACCACTCGAGATTCGTGACAGGAAACAAAAGACCACAGCTGCTATTCGATACGGGTGTGGTTGGAACACGCAATACACGTTTCTGCATGCAAGCGCACTAGAGTTGCAAGAAAACGTGTTTAAACCTTAGCTAATATAAAAACTGTAGGGAAATGATACTTCAGCTTGTCACGACAGTTTTTTAAAACAACGGCTAGTAACCTTTGTTTCACTAACCAACCCCAACTGTTTGAACACTTCCTGCGCGTTTCCAGAAATCAGACCGTGATACTCTCCAAATAAAGAAAATCCGGTGACAATGAGTTCATTTTTGAGCACTACCCAGAAACCTATAGGTCGCACTAGAGCAAATTGAAATATTTTCCAAATTTCGCAAGCCAAAAATTTTGCAATTTCCAATTTTTTGCAGTGGTCGCATCAAATCAGTATCCTTTGACCAAAACTTCACCTATTGACACGTGCGTCCATTACAAACCCATCTGCCTCTATTAAAAGATAAAGGAAAATACTTGCTTGAGTTACTGGATAAGAATGGATCGTCGTCGTATGATTACTTTCGCGGCTTTCGAATTTTTGTGAAATTTTGCAGTACTTCCTCAGCAAAACAACTTAACGTCTTTGATATCCAAGTCGTTGGTACGGCATAAGCTTTTAGCCGTAGAAGACGAAGATTTCGCTTAATTAGAGCACGCTTTCGAAACCGCCCTTAGTCGTGGTCTTTTCTGCGTCCGGCGGAGTCATGGTTCGAGATTCCGGAACATTCCGGGAGACGCCAACTTAGAAAGGAGAGGGAGACCTTTGAAACTCTGGCTGGTATCCTGGCTCCATGGTTAACCAGACATGTTTTGGGTAAGATGACAGCTTAATGGTTAAAAACAAGATTGTTTGTTTTGCCAAAATTTGGAAACCTCCGAGGCAGGACATTGGTAAGTTTTTGAAGTTGGGGGTAGCACTTGTTTTACGCTACTTTAAAGCTCTAGAGCGACCCAGGCCTTAGTACAACGATAAAGTAACTTCTAAAAGTTAAAGATGTAAAAAAACAGACAAAAACAACAACAACAAAAAACACGAAGAAAGAGAAAACAAAACATAGGTTTCTTACTATTGCACGCTTTGCCATCTCCCGAAAATCCAGCTTTACAAGTGCAGGTAAATGAGCCCACAGTGTCGTTGCAGTAAGCGTCCGCTGAACAGCCATGCGATCCAGAAGAACATTCGTCCTCATCTTCGAAAAAACAACAAAACTGCGTTAGATACAATGTATATATGAAGTTCATATATTTTTAACTGCGGTATTAGATACGTGTGATGCATGATCCTCGCAGTAGAGAACGCTATTTATGCAATAGCGAAAATCAGACCTGAAACACTTGAACACCGGAGGATGATGCTCTCTGTGAGACTCTTAACTTATTACATCATTCTCCCGATGTTATTGAGATACGAAAAAAGGTACCACGCCAAAGGTAAATGGCGAAGACCAAATTGCTGCACCATTTCACCGTGACCAAGAAATACGTTTCCATTTTCAAAAGGAAGAGCTTCATGTTTGCGGAAAACGCAAGGAGTAAGAGCCACGTTTGCTTTTTCTGCTTTTGTGATACCCTGGCTATCGTATACATCGAACATCCCAGTTAATCCAGTTGTTTTCGGGTTGTGCAGCTTGTGAATAAAGTAAAAAATATTATGATTTCCTTAACTCAGATAATAAAATATTGAGATTTCGTCTCCAAAATGATTGATTCCTTTAAGACAAGGTGGAAAAATGTGGCCAGTTTTCCCTTCTTTTTAACTACTCGAAAGTGATCCACGACTGTTAAGGGCAAACGGAAGAGGGAGGTCGACTATTGTTACAAGCTATGCCAATATCTTGCTCAAACAAACTACTTTTGTTCGTCAAATATCTCAACGCTTACAATTAACTGTTTACTAACAAACGAATGAAGAAACGAGTGACCAGGGAAAGATGAAAGCGATTTTACAGGATATAGATCATTGTATGCAACGCTTTACGTTAAACAGGTGCTTTTCAAAGGATATTTAGCAATAATAACACAAACCTCTTTCGCAGCTTTCAGTTCGAGTCCAACTAGCAGGACAGACGCACCGGAGTTTTCCGTGAATATCGGGTAGACAAGAAGCAGCTGGGGGACAGGGAGAAGTGCCACATAATTTCTGTTGAAAATGGAAAAGATTAAAACGATTTCTACTGATATTTCATTGAAATAAATAATCATATTGCGAAGAAATTACATGTGCTACAGTTTTTCGAGAAATTTGAAATTTTCCTAAGGTTTCTACATGGCTGGCTGGATGAATATTTCTTTAACTCCTACCGGCCGATAGCAGTTTACGTAAAAACAGTATCCTGTCATGTTAATCAGGTGAATGTAGTTTTAAAAATGATGAATTATACGTTTTAATTCTTCTTATCTACACTCATCCAGGTCATACTGAAGGTTCACGCATTAGATATTGCTCTTACACCAAAACCTACAGCACCTCTCCTGAGCGTTCTCTAAGTTTTGTGAATTCTAGAGCTACACAGAGAACAAACCTCGGGTGAGTTCATATCCGCTTTCTAAACTATACATTTGTCTTTTCTATGTCCAAGAGAGGATGCATGAGATCATGGCTAAGGTATATATAGACACAGCACTGCATTTATCAAAAAATGAAATATGCGCAGTATACCTACCATAGTTGGATGATAGGAGAAGCCTTCCCTACAAATGAGATGTTCAGGATGTTGGAAGTGATCGGAGTCGCTGAGTTCACATTTAAATTTGCCGCTGGTCTCTGAGATTCCAAGATTGAAGGATGAACAGGAGTCCTTAGCATAACACCTCACTTCACACTGATCTTTGTTATCAACTAAAAAGGACTTAAAGACATGATTTTCGAGGTAATTGTCTTCCGCGGGTTGAACAAACTCCAAAATTCTGCACGTTTCTGATAATGAAAAAATATGAAAAAACATGAAAAATTCTAAACGAAAGGGAACTCAAGTTGTTTATAAAGAGATTAAACAAAAACCAACATGAAGTAATCCAAGGCAGCTGTTTATGCCACAGGGCTCCAGCTGAGTTACAGCAGTATACATAAATTCCATAATTGGACAAAAATTGTTCCCTTGCTTCTGATTGGCCGGCTTTTTTTAGAAAGTGGGGACCTCTAGCAAAGCACGACGGCGACGGCAACGAAGAAGTGGAAAAACAAAAGATCTAAGTGGCAAAACAATAGCTCAGCACGTGCATTATAAAACTCAGTACATTTCTCAGCCATCCTTTGCAAAACAACAACGAGAAATCCGCAAAATTTTCGTCGTCTGCGAACGAAAACCGCGACGGCAAATTATTTTAATTTTCATTTGGAACTCAACGCTACTTTTATACGTTATTTTATACGTTAACACATGCAGCCATCATCGAAATTCTAATAATTCATTTTTTTAAGGACGTCTTCCTTGGGGTTGCCGTCCTGGCTGCTTAAGGTCCCTAATATAGGGAAAGTTACATGCTTCTGGTTCATAAGTTTCTGCTCAAATACATTAATAATGCGGTTTTCTTACTGCATGATACACTGAAGAACAAATCAGTTTCTAGTCAGACCTAGTCAATTGATTTATTGAAATACTGTATCGCACAACTTAAGAACATGTTAGGAACGCTTTGGGGCTTAAACCGAAAAAAAAAGTAATAACAATTTGAAAACGTTCAGCCTCAGCCGCTAAATTAGACGTTCTTGTAACAAAAGAGCGTACGTGCTTAAGGGAGAAGCGTTACTCAAGTGTATGCGTGATTCCGTTGATCAGACAGCATTATCCAGTTTCCCTATCTTCGGCAGATTCTGTGTCAATCATGTACAAATATCATCGTGCTAAGAGGCTATTAGTGAATTAAGTACATTATCCTTCAATAAGGTTATCCATCATTATGAATACGGAATTATTGAATGGACTAAATAAAAACAACTGAGTCGTTGAATTCTTGGGCTGATGTCATGGAATTCTGGAGTAAATGAAAAAGAATGTTGTAACTGTTGCGTGGGAAAAATTGTCCCAAAAAAAGCTCTTATGCCCTGCAATATTGTGTATTTTACTTGAAGTGATAGACAGGTGAAGTCAAAGAAATCATTAACTATTTAAGCTTGAACTGAAGAATTATCCCCGCGCATTTTAATAAGCTACCTCCCGTCAAAAAGTAAGATTATTTTTCGGAAAAGTATTTCTTAAAAGCCTTTTGAAACCTGACACGAGAGTTGCTTGCAGACTTTTCGCGAAATATTTAAGGTTTCACAAATACCTGAACGCCGAAGACCACACAATTCATGATTGCCTTAAATTTAATTTTAACTCAGTATGCAGGGATGAACATAAGATTCTTATTTTTATATCACTCACAATCTGGAAGGTTAGAAATTCAACCAGATAAAATTCACTTCAAAAGCATGCGTGTATCTAAACATGAAGAGCAGCTAAAAAGTAAGAAGTGAAAGAAATTAAAAATTTTTTACCATATTTCGAGTAGGCTACGAATTTACGAAAAACAAGGTTCCACCTTCAGTGATTTCAATTTTGATATAAAATACTGCAAAAAATAACCATTTTCGCGCATTCGAGCAGGGAGTACTCTGAACCAGTAAAATTGCGATCCCTCGTTCTACAGAAGTAATACATGCGCCACCTCTTTTCAGTAATTCCAGTCCAAATAGACTCACATATCTGCAACGACAGCTTTATTTCTGAGAACACTGATAACTGCCAAAGGAAACGTCGCTTCTATGTTGCTGAGTGTGTTTTTTTTATTTTTTTCCCCCGAGCTACTTTTTGTACTTAAGAGACATTGCGAACTAAAGCTAGTGGACTGATTTGGTATGACAAATGTGCACGAGAATTCACCGAATTTTCACACAATTTTTTCATCTAGATTAAAGCTAACCTTGCGCAAAGACGTGTGAAACGAAGAACATCTTCCACATAGCAGCAACTGTAGTGGACATGATCACAACTTCACCCTTCGATTTGGAGAAACCCTTTCGGATACTGGCTGAGCTTCTGATTCTTTTAAAACGCGTTTCGTCACTCTCGAAGAGAGTAACAGCTCTGCTGCTTCCTGCTTGCAACCTGGCTTTTCAGAATAAACTAATTAGCGCTGCCAGGTAATGACAGCTGCAAATTAAATTTTGCGGGAGAAAACTACAGTAGAACCCCGGTAACTCGAACTCGGTTAACTCGAACCCCTCGGTAACCGCGAACGAGATCCGATTTCCCTCGACCCCATTTTTTTGAGTCATTAACTTAAGTCATTTTTTTTGCAACTATCACGAGACTTTTATATTTGATCAGCTCACATGAGAGGAAAAGTACTTGCAAAGCACATTTAAGGGAGCAACAGAAAATCTAGCCTAAAGGAAGCCCAAGACCTTTTAAAGCGAGTGCATACGCGTCTGAAACATGAGAACTGAGAATTTCCGACAATTCATACAATGCACCTGTCGCAAGGAAAGCCGTTGATACCGGCGGTTTCCTGTTGCGAAGAAGGTTCTCCAAAAAATCCCACCGTAGGACAAAATATGCTCAGTTTCAGTTGGAAACTACATGTTGATAATAAAAGGAAAAAAATAGGTAGTCTATGACATCATGTATCTACGGGATTATTTATGGTTGATTGACTTGTGTTGGCTAATTTTAATCAAAGACTAGTTTCGTATATAGGGGGAGCAGATATTATGAAATGGAATGACCCAATTTTAAGCAGAAGCAATTAATCGCATAAATATGTTATGTTGACACACTGACACTTGAACCGCCCGAACCGCGCGATTGGCTCGCGCGAAGACGCTTTTCTCCCTACCTCCCCTATGAAGTAGAATTTTGTCCCCAAACTTCCTCTATGGTTAGGAAATCAAAAAACCAATCAGAATCCGTCGTTTGTGCATACATTTTGATGGCCTTAGGGTGTACTCGAGGGGCATCATTCTATGCGTTCACACTAAAAGATCAAACTTGAAAACTGGGCGTCCGCGCGGCCGAACTTCAAAATTTTCAAGTCGGATTTTTCGTTCCCTTGTGATAGAGTTAGACCTTATGGAACTCAGGATATAAAGTAGCAATGCTATAGAATACTCTGTTTGGAAAATAATGGATATAAAGGTCTTAAAGGTGGCAGAATAAGCTCTCGAGTCAACGACACTACGATTCTCTAAAGCGGTGCGAATTGTGGCCGTAAACCGAAATCCGAACTTTCGGACTTCAAGCAGGGCCTAGCGACAATTTGACGATTCCAAGGCCCGGTAAATATTGCGTTTGAATAACAATGTGTTCAAAAAGTATTGTTTGATAGAAGATTTTATGTCAAATCGTAGCACTTTGAGAATTTTCAACATACCACTACGTAATTTCTTGCTGTGAAGTCATACAAACAACGATCTAAGCTTGATGAATTTTACCGCGTGGGCTTTGTACACGTAAGAAATTCGTTCGCTTTTCGGTTCTAACAGCAAATCAAGAACTGTTTTGAATAAAATTGTCGTCCCGAAATATGTCTTGGTCATTTTCGTCTTCCTTCCTATTGACAGATACCATGAAAGTTAAGCTTTCTTCATACACAGACAAATTTGCATAATTCACTTTGAAATTTAATGCTCATGCTTATTGGCGCACCTGCTAAAATATTTAGCGATTTTTATCTTTCATCTCGATTTTTTAGTAACAATCAATCGCGGAACATATAATCGCAGCAATACGACAGAAAAACTCCTTTGGAAGGCAAAATATTTCCTTTGCGAAGCAAATAATCGCAGCAATGGGACACACCCTGCAGGAGACAAAAAAACTGCGATCACGATCGCCGACGCGAGATACGAAAATCGGACGATATCGGAGAAGACCGAGCTGAATTCCGAGCATTATCCGAAGGTTTCTATTGTTACAGACATACGAACGGACTAACACTCTGGATGGCACAGTATCTCCGACTTCACAAAAGTCCGTAGATACAAAAATTGATGACCATAATCCTACCTGCCGGTTTAGTTCCTCCGCGGCGAGCACCAACATAATCAGGATTTAAGAAGAATAAATGGTTCGTGAATTCTTTAGTTCATCACTTTTTACCAAAATGCATTGCATTTGAATAAAGAAATGTGTAATACCCCTTTACAGAGATGAAAAGGCAATGCTATTTATTACTGTTCAAATAGTAAATGCCATAAACTAAAATATGGAAGTAAGCAAAAAAAAAAAAAATGCTAAATTAAGGCTTATCTCTTCACTGAGATTTTAATTATTGGTTGGCACACAGAGATGCAAAAGAGGCTTTGTAAAAAAACAGAGTAATAAAATTACAGACTCAGGAGAATCGTATTACATTTCAATTTCAATCGAAAATATACAACGACGGGCTACAAAAATTTATACTAAACCACCCAGATAGGAAAACCAGCTACACTGCGAGACTGAAAATTCTTAGCCTACTGCCGCTTGAATTCAGAAGAGAAGTCCATAATCTTGTCATTTTATACAAAATTATGTCAGGTCTTATCAACGCTAGCTTTGACCATCTTCTGCTTCCTGCTAACCATACATACGCAACCCGACGTCATCATCCTGCAAACATCCGCCCTTTATTTACTCATACTCAGCGGTATTTTACAAACTCTTTCTTTCCTCGCACAATTAAATTATGGAACGATTTATCGAGCAACATTAAGCAAGCGAGCTCTTTACATAACTTTAAAGCCTTAGTTAAGCGGTTTTATACAGAAAAGCTCACGCTTTATACTCCGCCCTAACTAAGTGTCACTGTTGGTCGGCAAATTATTTTATTCTATAGACAAAGTACATAAGTGCATATATAACCTTTATTTTTCTATTCTTTGTATTTAGTAAGGGGACAAATGTCAGTTGGGGCTCGCCCTGTATTTTTCTCCTGCCATTATATTTTTGTTTATTTATTGCGTGTCTCTGTTCATGTATTTACTTGTAAATTGTATTTTTCAGTGGCAAATCTCAATAAACTAAACTAAACTAAACTAATTAGTAGTTTATGAACACTTGCTTAGCTGAGTCACATTCCCAGTGTTCATTCTGGAGAGAGCACCCTCTGCAACATTCAAGCACAAGTTCAGACATTTCAATTTTATCGTCCCACACTTGAATTAAAACACTAAGTGTATTATTTGTGGCCAGTTTAAGGGGAAACTAACGGTTAAATAATACATAAAAAGAAACACATTACAAAAAAATACTGAGCAGAAGCATTTTACTTGAACATGTATGCTTACAGGTATGTAACTCGATGAATTCAAGACAAAATGTCTAAGCAGGCTACAGAAATGGATTCATGAATCGTAAACAAAAACTTCCCGAAATGTGGATTATTTGTAGTGCAAACACGATATTATTGATCATAATATCAGCGAGGAATGCGGTAGTTTATAATTTCGCGGCTTGCTATTAACTGAAAACTTTCCAGGCAAAACGCCTGTCCAGATTTGACCAAATAATTTTCCGTAAGGTAACTTCCTTTTCCTTAACACCACGACTGAATTAAACTTTCCAAACGAAAGGAAAAAGAAAATTGGCGAATACGAACACTCTGAAGGGTTGTTTGAGCGATGAACCGGCTCGAAAGTTTCTAAAGGACTGATGCCAAATATTTTTTCTGCAACGTCTTGCCTGCATCAAAATTATGAGTTAGAAACTGAATATCGTACCAAATGAAAAACATTTCGAATTTTCCGGGGCTAGCAGCTTGAGAAAACACTCAGATAGGATTCAATTTACCTCCTATCCTTTTCGCGTTCTTCCTCGGCTCCTTTGTAGCTCACTTTCTCCGTGTTGTTAAATTTTTTTCAGTCTATTTTCAAGGTTTTATCTTTTCTTCTCACGTTGCACTTGGTCAGAATTTCTCCTTTTTAATCAAGTTTTTCTGTTTTTTTTTTCCCTCTTTCCCGTTTTTCTGCCTATTTGCAGAGATGCCAACCTCTGGAGATCTCAATCTGGATATTTTTTTCGGACCAGCACCCCCCGACCGAATTCGCCGATGCGACTCCCCGGAAAATTTCTTTTTGATTTGGAGCTACCTCTCTTCCTCTTCCCCCCAGTAGGGAGCTTTAGCAACGAGAGCGGCAACGGCAACGAGAACGGCAGAAAACAATCCATGGGCTTAATGAGCAAAAACAATCGCCCTGCATGTGCGTTTAACAGTTTGGTACATTTCTTTGCCGTTCTCGGCAAAACAACAACGTGAAATAACCAAATTTTAGGTTTTCTCGAGAACGTGAGCGCATGACGGTTAATTTTTCTTTCTTTTTCCTTACTTTAACGCCGTTCGTAGTGATATAGTCCCTGAAGAGTTCGCTAGCATTTTCCAAGTGAAACACATCGGAATAATCTCGAAAGAGTTACAAAAACGAAAAGTTAGATTTCGACACGACGTTTTCGTTGCCGTCGCCGTCGTCGTTGCTAAAGCTCCCTCACATCAGTGAGCGCGCCGAGCAACTTCGCGGGAAAAACGCGAATCTATCTGTCAGGGACTTCAGTTGTTTGAATACTCATCCAATCAGACTGTCGCTTGTACAGGAATAACAAAGAAGAAACTCTCCTCTTTTTGTTTGCAACGAACAACGTGCATCGCTCAAGAAAATGAAGCCAGAAACCGTAATACAAGCATAAGAAGCTAGATAATTTCAGAATTTTGGAATTTTGGAACATATGGAGCCTAATTCTTAGTTTTTTGTGGGTAACTGATCCAAACTTCCTTTTATCTGGGAGTTTTAGTCACCCGTACGGGAGAGCGGGAGATTGGCTCTGTATTCGGGAGACTCCTGGATAATCCGGGAGAGTTGGCATAGATGTATTTGGTGGAGTCCTTTCTCACTCTCTTTTGCTTAGCTCACGACTCGCTCTACGCTTTGGCTTCTTTTCTTTCTGGCGTCTCGGTTCACTTAAACCCAGTCTCCACAAATTTGAGTTGAGATATTTTCTTCAGTTGACATAGCTTTTTCTACTGATACTGAGATAACATGAAAACGCAGATTGCTAAAAAGTTATGTTTTCAATGTCACCTCAGTCAGAATGATTTCCCGCTCATAACGACTGCTTCCGCGGGCTTCACATCGCTTGCCCACGTGAAGCCCTTGTGTTATGCCTAACTTTTTGCCCGCGGTACACTACACCTGGACACCGCATTCGAGTATGCACACTTTATCAGGCTGCTCACATGTTTACTAGTGCAAGCGCAAAAGATTTCTAAGCACCCATGCGTTTTACCTTCTCCTTTCCCCTAGGAAGCACCATCTGCATAATTATGCCGAGATTTTTGCCCACAATTCAACTCATCGCGCATGCTAAAAGTAGCACCTTGTTCCAAGGAACGATATGGTCACGCGAAAACCAAATTTTGCTTCGCTGCGCGCGCTGCTCTAATAATGTTCAATAAAAATAATTACAAGGTTTTCAGTGCACTGTGGGTTATCAAAGTTTTGGATCTGAGTTATATAAAGAAGAAAGGCAAGGATGGAAAAAAAAGGAAAGAAAAAAGACTAGTTCGATGTCGTTGCCAAAACAAAGATTTCTATCTTAGAACTTCTATATACTAACATTTATCAGCCTCAAAATTCGGTTAGCATTGTGGCCTATTTCTTTTACAATAAATTGGTAAAGAATTTGTAAGAAATGACTTTATTTATTAAATTAGCCCCTACCACTTAAGAGAAAATGAAAACATCAATGATAAGCTAGTAATGATAAGCAAAAAGTTGCGAATTTTTGTTGAATTATGCCTCTGTGTGTCGATGAACAAGAGATAGTTTATAATCTCTTAGTGCTCTGAATCTATATGCTTAGTATTCGAAAGGTGGATCGAAAATTTTTAACTTACTGTCATTAAGTGTTTCTTTGACGCTGCATAAAAACCTGCAGTCAGTTAAGTAGATAGTTAACTGAAAAAATCAGGTGTGAGTCACGCATTATGAGTGATTAAGAAAAAAAATGAAGCCTGTACCGTATAGCAGCAACAACTTAAAATAAAACTTTTTCCGCTCGATTCGCTCCACATGTTTTCCATTCCACTTGTTCTGTTGCCGCCTTATAAGAGTTTTTGTACCTCTTTGTTATGCTGTCCAATCGGAGATGACGAATGATATCAAAGGGATCGTTTTCTTTAAAAATTGGTTATGTTCAAGATAATCTGCACCTTCCATTTTCATGACGAGAAAGCATCACACCTCCAGGAGATTTCATTTCAAGCGATCTGTAGTGGCCAAACATCTCAGCACCTAGAAAGCTCTGTTGTTTCGCGCTACCGCAATCTCTTTGGGGTCTTCACGCCAAGTGCTCTCCCTCAAAGTATATCTTTTAAGTGCTTCACTTCATCTCCAGACAGCGCTTTATTAACAACCAGAAGATCTCTCATGTACCCATCAAAAGTCGGATTATCCGTGCTATCTCGTTTCAGCCTAATGTCGAAAACTGTATGATCATTCTCAATCAGGTCTAAACGATCAATACGAACTTTCTGGTTACCTTGTATAGTTCCCTCTATGCAAAGAACTCCCTCTTCTTTTCCCTCTCTGCACCAAGTGAACGCTACGTGCATCCATTCATTAGTGATGATCTTCCTTTGGTTAGGGAGAGAATAGAACACAAAAGGGAATGAGAATCTGCGCAAATCTCTGCTTCTCCGTATTTCCTAAGAAGGTAAATAGCTCTGGATACACACTTGAGTGCCCTATGTGTGTCGTCCTATTTATCAGTTCTACGTATGAATACAAGCACTTACTCGCAACAGAAATAAACTTGAGGACCCCGAAGATTGGCACAAATTTCATGAACTTTCTAAAACAAGATTCTGAACTGATGTGGTTCTGACCAGTCAGAATAGATGTGAACAGGACGACCACTTAGAGGAAGGCTTAAAACCTTTATCCAACACATGATACTAAAGCTGATAGCTCGGATCGGAAGTGCTGGGGTTTCTACGTAGGCACGCTGTGTTCCATTCAAGTACAGTACTTTCCTGCCATCAACAGTTCGATATGAAGCACCATTGTACAAACTTTTTTAATTAATGAAAATAAGTGAGAACATATGTCAATATGCACACCATCCTCTCTACAAGTAGCTCAATGAAATAATGTCACTATTAACTAAAATTATTTAAAAGCGTTTCAAGAAAGGCGGCTTATTGATCCCCTCAGGAAAATAATCGCATTATGAGCTTGTTCAAGAATTTTTTTGTAATTCCTAGAAAAATCAGGGAAAACGCAGAAGCAAACGCCGCAAAGAATAATTGGTAATTTTTGTGGGTACAGCCAAGAGATTTAACAGTTTATAACCTCTAAAAGTCGTTGAATTTATCAGCTGTAAACATTAATAGTTCCAAACGCTTAGATCAATGATTGTAAGCATGAATTTGAACTTTTCACAACAATAGCCTTCGAATATGTTCGTTCTAGCAGAAGAATGTATTCATCCATTTTACCTTATATTTGGATCAGACCCATTGAGTGCCCAATGGAAAGGGAATCCTTTAAATCCTTAAAATAAAAAAAAAAAAAATGAATACTAGTGTTGTATTATAACGATTTATCAAATTCCAGTGTCACAATGGTAATGGTTTGCTTTAGTATTTAAGATGTTTAAAGTGCGAACGAAATTTAAAACAAACAAACAAAAACAAGAAGTCTAGCAGACAAGCAATTGGACGATTTTAAATAATTCTTGTCTGGTCGTCCGCAGATCCACGAACTACTTGAAGTTGATACTTACAACAGATGCTACAGAGCATGTTTATATACCTTTCGCAAACAAGCCGATTCTTATTTAGTTTCATGCTCAAAATAAAAAGAAGGGAAATAAATCCAGTAATAAGCCTCACGGGTGGTATTGCAGGGTTCTACTGTGGTCGAGCTTAAAGCGGATATAAACTTCTTACATAATACGCGTTTATCAAAACACCTAACCACGCATAACACTCCATCTCCGACCATATTGTCCATACATTTACACATGCAACTCCCGATAGTGTCGTTGCAAGTGGCGTCCACGTGACATTTGGGACTTCCAGTTTCACATTCATTGATATCTTTGTGTAGGTGGAATAAATGATATTTGTCATCCAGGCTTGTACCTTCTCGCTTTCGTAATTATAATGATAAATAGGACTAGTAAAGTGCTATATGGACAGGTTGTTTTCGGGTTGTGAAGCTGGCGAATAAAATAAAAATATTGTGATTCTCTGATCATAAATTAAAATTGTTGAGATTTCGATTTCAAAGTGATTGTTACATGTACTTGTGGCCTGTTTTCCCTTCTTTTTAACCAATCTAAAGTGATCTACGACCATTAAGGGCAAACTAACCATGTCAATATATTGCTCAAACAAACCACTTTTGTTCGTCAACCTACCCAACGCTTATAATTAAATAACTGTTTACTAAAATACGAAATAAGAAATGAGCGAGAGTGGAATGGTAAAGGCGATTTTTCAGGTTGTATATTATTGTATGAAACTCGTTTTAAAGCACTCCACCTAGTCATTACAACGTTTGCACAACGCAGACGCCAAGAAATTAAATAGAAGATTGAACTATCCTAGTACATTACGATATAGTTCAAAACAGAAGGTCAACGACAAATTTGCTTCTTTGAACGAATGCAGGATCGCAGAAATGAGCGACGCAGCTGACATTAAGGGAAGAGGGGAGAAAAGGAGTCATATATGTGAACCACCTTACTGTCAAACGTACGGCAGCCCGGCCGATTGGCTTACAGAGTAAGTATGGTTGATCGATTGCGCATGCCTTACTATGACGGTCCGTCACCCGGTTGGTTGGCTTACAGAGTAAGTATAGATGATCGATTTCCTTCACCAAGTTCAAATACCAAACAACCGCTTTAACCAAGAGCCATAAACATTTTAATTCCATTGTCCAAGAGGAAGGAAAATGATCCAGTTGAGGATTTCTTATGTGCTTTGAGGAATAAACAATTTTTCTTGCATAAATTTTCGATCAACATCAAAGAAGGGGCGGTCACTAATTCCTTTTTTTTCCACACACGATAATAGGAAGGGAGAGGCGATTGACTCAACCAATGCAAAGCGAAGGGCGGACTATGATGATCTCGGAAATCAGTAATCCTTAGAGTCGAGTCTCTTATAGAGTTAACAGTAAGTTTTGTCCTGCAATAACATCTGTGATTGGCCTCTCCAAGGGTGTTTTCTCCCTCCATCAACACTCACTTCTTTGCCTTGGAGCAACATCCTTTCACCACTTGTTTCTTGTGATAGTGACTATTGAACAAAAAACTTCAACACGAAGCGCATTAGTTTGTTCTTCCGCGGAATAAGCTTAGTGTAACATTCTAATAATCTTGTACTTGTAAATCTACTTGCATTAAGGCTACTCATTTTTCACCCGGTTCCAATGGGCCATTTCTGCATTACCTTTGGCCTCTTTTTGAAAACAAGGCCTGATGCTCGACCATTCTTCTAAAATGAGATTAAATTGCACTTGAATGAAAACTTATCATCACATGAAACGATAAGCAATAGGACTCGCTTTGAAAAAGAGACCAAAGGTAATTCAGAAATGGGCTATTATGAAACATGAACTTAGCTAGTTGGTATAGAAAAAAACACAGACTGTAAATGTCTTATTCACATATTTAGTTATAATTCTGATATCAACTTTCTTCGTTATTTTATTCCTGCATTCATTTTAGGCCAAAGATTGACAATAAGAGAGAGGAAATATGCAAAGAGGCCCTCGACTGTTGTTAATGTAAACTAAATTATTGTTAAACTTAATAGTTGCACGGTCCCATTAATTAAACGTGTATCAGCTGCTAATAAATGTAAAACAATTGTGATGTGTACGCTGTCTCCATTCAGCTTGTTCGTTAGTTAAAACCCATTCTCCCTAAAGAAGCTCGGCGGGTCATTTTCAAGTTTTCTTTAACAGCAATTTTGAACCTGAATTTCTTGGAATTTCTGTCCACCTTCTTCTATCACAATTTAGCAGTTGATTTTTTTTTTATTTCACTCAAATTGGGAAATACTGGAGTTGAACGACTGAGTAGAAATGACTTGGGGTAGCTAATTTTTGCGAGATCATCATAGTTGTATGATCGAGTCAGTAGAAAGATCAACTTAGATAACTATTTTCACCCTCTTCACCTTTACTTGCCGCATTACACTAAAAAAAATAAAATCAAATCAATAAGACAAAAAAAAAGACAACAAAACTTCGCCAAATGCTTCCCACCATCGAGATAAAACATTATCACATCTGTAATCACCGCTCTAGTATTTCTGCTATTCCCACAATCACGTACGGTTTCTTTTTTATTATTTCATGCAACCCCCACAGCCTGCAATTGGAAGGCCTACGGCTTGTCCGACAAGTCAGACCCACTTTGCCCTCCATTTTGTCTTAATCTGTTCGAACGGTGTGAACAGAAAAGTCTCAGGCTGTTTTTGAAGGTTTCACCTTTTCGACCCCTTTCTGCGAGAAGCAGAGGTTTTATTGCAAAATAAAAAGGGACGCGCTTGAAACTGCATCAACTCAAATTAACCATATCACATATCAGCTCAATTCATCTGATGCTTCATGCCATCAAAACAAGGAATTCAACTGAATTTCACAAATTCTCTCGTTTCATGGGTCAAGATGTTTCTAAACTTACTTGTACACTCCGATTGCTTGTGGCAAACTGACGGTTGGGGGTTTTACCACTCGCTTGACTTTTAACGAGAAGCACTGAGACTCTGGACTTTTCTCTTTTTATTCTTTCCTACCACAACACTTCAGATCTCTTCTTCTTCTACTCTTTTTCCTTCTCTTCTAGCGAGAGGTACCAACGCTTTAAGTAGGAAAATCGTGGACATGTTTGGGTTAGCTGACCGTGAGAGTTTCCTTAGTGTATCCGTTTATTTTGAGGAAAAAAAGGGGAAACTGGTTGGCCCTCACCGAAGTACTCGACGAGCGCCGAGGAACCAATTGAACGCTAACGGCTGCGCACAGGAATCGCGCACGCAAACAGGAACTTCAGTGTGGGTAGAACTCAAGGTCAGCTTTATCAACGCAAACACAACCACCTGTGAAACTGTCTAACTGTCTAAAAGTCTAACACGGTAGTCAGGAAATCCACGAACTGAGCCAAGAAAATATAAATCTACCAAAACAACACGTAGGTACAAAAAGCAAGGCTTAACAAAATAAAAGGCTTAACAGAAAAAGTCTCAAAATAACAACTTCCAATTTTTACCTCACAACACTGTAACACGAGACGCGATGCACATTTTCATGGCCATTTTTCACCAACAGAAGTTTAAAATGATTTCTACAATCATTATCCTGGCTCTTTGTGATACGAATAAAAGTACAGGATTGTACGGAGTTTGTTTCTTTGAAGGTGGAGACGATTAACTCAGTTGACACTGTAGGAAAATTCAGTGTCGAGGCGTCAGGATTAAGTTGATGAGCCTTCTATGGATCCTTAGGCATAAGATCCGTACGTCTGAATTATCAGCAGGCAGTCAAACCAAAGTCTTTTAGCTTGCAATTGCTCTCATAGAGGATCTCAATGGACTGGTATAGCTGGCAATTTACAATTAAAGTAAGTTCTTATCGTATTCATGTTTAAATGCGAAATAAGCTGATCACGTTTCGGACACTACGACAGCTTCGGTGATCTCTTGAAAACCAAGACTACTCGTTGTGACGTCAAAAAGATATTACGTGAAGTTTCCGTAGCGATATGTTCCCTTCGACTGTGTTTTCATCTGATAGCCGCGAAAACAGAAAGGCCGTGTATGACATCGTGTTTAATGTAACATAAAGGATACCCGGAAGTCGTGAGTTCACACAAATTAGGAAAACTATACTCATACTGGTTTTCAGTATGGAGCCGATCTATTGTTGGTAAAACGTAAGCTCCATTGGAGGAAAAACTACGGCTTGTTCGTGAAGTCAAATGCTATTACGCATAGTTGCGGTAGTAACATGCTCCCTTCGATAGGTATTCAGTTTCACCTGATAGCGGTGAAAACAGGAGGGCCGCATATGATCCCAATTTGTATAAAGTAGAAGGAACGGGTGTCAACGAACAATATCAGAGGAGACCCGGAAGTCGTTCGCTGGCACTGTTACACGAAAATGAGGAAATCTTATTTACGTTGGTTTTCATTACCTCTATTGCCTACATGTATGTATCCAGCCGATATTATGTTAGTAAAACAAAAGCTCTGCTAGTAGAATGCCCACGGCTCGCTTTCGAAGTTAAGAATACCACGCAGGGGGGTTGCGTTAGCAACATATTTCTCTTCAAGGGTATTTTCATTCAAAATGAGATGAAAAACAAGAAGCCCGCACATGATCTCATTTTGTATAAATTTGAAAGAACGGTCATAGGGTATCCTGTCAGAAAAGAACCAGAAGTCGCAAGTTAGAACTGCGAACGGAGAATGAGAAAACTCATATTGACATTGGTTTTCAGTGCATGTATTGCCTTCGTTTCCACCCAATCTTATGTTCGTAAAAGAAAAGCTCTCTTAGCAGAGGAGCAAGCTGAGCGGGAATTGCCCCCACTGTGAGTACCAGTTTAAAAATAAGCACATTTCAAAAGTCCTTCAGAAAATATCGTTTACCTTCTATGTTCGACTTTGATTAAATTGATGCGATAATGGGAGTTTTTCGCTGGCACAATATGCTCAGTTTCAGCTTGGAAACCAAGACATGTTTAAAATAAAAAGAAATTGATAACGATAATCCCAGCGGGTTAAGATACTTATAAACATGGAGGGTTGTTACAAAGTTATTTCTTTGTTCAATTTCAGTTTGACGGAGAGGAGCGACTCAGCTCAAACCAGGCGAGGAAAGGCGAACCAGCGAAAGGTTTATCATCAATTTTCATTGTTAGCTGGGTTTGCAAAGATGAGTAGTAAGTGTGGTCCATTGACAGTCTTTCCTAGGTACGATTGCTTGACTAAATTTTAGATTAAATGTTAGCGAAGATTGGCCTATCTACGAAATTAAAATATTTTAACTAAACTCTTTGCCACAACTGTGTTGTGTTTCTTCGTCCTAAGATCTCTATTTAATCATTTAAATATTTGCATTCAATTGTTGCAGGGTGTCGATTGTAGCGCAAGGTGACGCAAAACAATGCTATCTCGGATAAGTTTCGTTCCACACTCGTTTGAAAGGGGCTCTATCATTTTAATCCTTTCTTTCTAGGTTCCAGTGAAAAGACCGTAAGACGGCTGACACAAAAAGTTGAGATGGATGCCGAGAAGCCGTAACTGCTGCTGGTATAAATTGAATTACTAGTGACACCCGATGTGAAAGGGTCACTTTAAGGCTGTGGTTAGCAGTTAAACGTAATCCATGATAGTCATGCTAGACACAACGATAATAAGAACAAAAATATTAATAATAACAATATCATAACTATAAATTTAATCAGCTGCTAATAAAGTTCAGTAAAAGTAATTACAAGGTTTTCAGTGCACTGTGGGTTAGCAAATTTTTGCATGTGAGTTTTATAAAGAAGAAAGGTTGGGATGAATTTGATCTCGTTGCCAAAAGAATGATTTCTAAATTTAATCTTTTGAATGCGACATTTATCAGCCTCAAAATTCAGTCAGCACTGTGGCCTATTTAATTCTTTTACAATAAATCGGTAAAGAATTTATATGAAATGACTTTATTTTTCTAAATGAGCCCCTGCCATTTAGGAGAAATTGAAAACATCAATGAAAAGCTTGTCGTAGAACATCTATATGGCCATGAACAAGAGATAGTTTATATTCTCTTGGTGCTATGAATCAATTATGCTTAGTATTCGAACTTGTCATTTCACGTTTCTTTGACGTTGCATAAAAACCCCATGCTTTTTCGTCAGTGACGCTGTACTCCTGCTGAATTTCATCGAGTGATCTATCTCCTATTTTTATTAACTATCTGATTTTCCACGCGAGACTGAAAAAAGTACATGTGAGTCACCCATTATGAGAAATTTTAAAAGAAAGCAATCCTGTATCGTAGAGCACCAATAACTTAAAATAAAGAGTGTTTTTCCCCTCGATTTACTCCACATGTTGTGGTTGCCGCTTTGAGGCTTGTTGAAGGAGTTTCTATGCTTCTTATGTTGTTGTCCAGTCAGAGATGACGTATGATACCCAAGGGATCGTTATCTTTGAAACTGGTTATGTTTATGCTGATCTGCACCATCCATTTTCATAACTAGAACGTGTCAACCCTCCTGAAGGTTTCATTTCAAGCGATATGTAAAGCCCAAACATCTAACCACCTAAAAAGTTATAGTGCTCCACGCTGCCGTTGTCTCCGTTGTAGCCCTCGTTTGGGGTCGTCGCGCCCTTAAATTGTAGCGTTCATGTCTTGTTTCACTTCATCTTCAGATAGCACTTTATCAACCACATAAAGATCCCTCGTGTACCCATCAAAAGTTGGTTGATCCATGCTGTCTCGACTTAGCCCAACGTCGAAAACTGTATGACCAATCAGGTCGACACGATCATTAGAAACTGTCCGATTACCTTGTATAATTCCATCTATGTACAGAATTCCCTCTTTTCTATCTCGGCTCCAAGTGAACGCCACGTGCATCCATCCTTTGGGGATGCACCTCCTTGATCATGAGAGAATAGAACACAGAAAGGAATGAGGCTTTGCTTTTCGCTTCTCGGTATACTCTTCAGTATATTTCCTAAGAAGTTCAATAGCTCTGGAATACACATTTGAGCGTTCTTCCTGTCTCTCCCTATTTATTAATTTATACGTAGGGAAAGCACGAGGTGTATCTTAATTAAATACTCACCAGCGACAGAGCTCAATTATATTATCTCCTTGACGACCCCGAAGATTCGCACAAACTGTATGATTCTCATAGATATATATTCTAAACTGATATGGCTTTGACCAGTCAGAATAGCTTCGAACAGAAAGATTACTTGGAAGGCTAAGAACCTTTATCCAACACATGATACTAAAGCTGATAGCTCGGATCGGGAGTGCTGGGGTTTCTGCGTAGGAAGACAGGGTTCCATTCAAGTACAGTACTGTCCTGTTATCAACATTTCGATAGAAAGCACCATTGTACAAACTTTCAGTTCATGAAAATAAAGGAGATACATGTGTCAATATATATACATACCATAGGAGACTGTGCAGAATCCTCTGTACAAGTAGCTAATTGAAATAATGTCACTATTAACTAAAAGCATTTTTAAAAAGCCTTTTTGAGAAAGGCCGTTTATTGATCCCCTCCAGAAAATATCCGCTTCATGAGCTAGTTGAAGAAGATTTTTTGTAATTCCAGTATAAATCAGGGAAAACACAGAAGTAAACGCCGGAGAGAATAACTGGTAATGTTCTTTGGGTACAACGAAGAGATTAAACAGTTTATAGTCTCTTGGTACATCGCATTCTCGAATAGATTATCAAATCTTTCATTTGTGAAAAACACCAAATTATTTCCTGTATGCAGAAAAACCTAATTCAATAAAGCTAGAGTTTTGCGCATCATTACAGCTTTGGGTAGTTTCAGGCTCAACATTAATAGTTCCAATCGCTGAGATCATAGTTAGTAAAGGGGGACTAAGCACGAATTTGAACATTTCACAATAGCAGCGTTAAATGTTCTTCCTAGCAGAAGAGTGCATTCATCTATCTTACCTTATATCTGGATCAGACCCATTGAGTGCAAAATGTAAAGGAAATCCTTTGAAATAAAAAATGGATACTGGTTTTGATTTATCACCATTTATCAAATTCCTGTGTCACAATGGTATTGGTTTGCTTTACTATTTAAGATATTTGAAGTGCGAACGAATTTTAAAACAAACAAAAACAAGAAGTCTAGGAGACAAGCAATTGGACGATTTGAAATATTTCCTGTCTTATCGTCCGCACATCCTTGAACTGCTTGAAGTTGACACCACTTAAAGATGCTACAGAGCATGTTTATATACCTTTCGTGAAGAAGAAGGTTCTTATTTACCTTCATGCTTCAAAAAAAGGGAAATAATTCTTATAATAAGCCGCATTGGTAGTACTGCTAGGTTCCACTGTGGTCTAGCTTACCGTGGATATAAACATCTAATATAATACTCATTTATCAAACCACCTACCCACGCATAGGAATCCATCACCGACCATATTTTTCTTACATTCACATATGTAGCTCCCGATAGTGTCGTTGCAAGTGGCGTTCACGTGACATTGGGCACTTCTGGTTTCACATTCATTGATATCTGTATGTAGATAGAATAGATAATATTAAGCATCCAGGCTTGTACCTTCGCGCTTTCGCAATTATAATGATAAATAGCACTAGTTTAGTGTAATAGGTGTAAAAAGTTTGAAACGAGCTGAAGCAGAAAAGAACCTGAACTTATAATTAAAACCTTTTTTTTACCGAGGATGACACATTACAGCTACAGTTAAGAACTTGCAAACTTGTGGCCTCCCCAAAGATATGAAACTAATTCATAAATATTAAAAAAATAAAAGCGGTTGAAAATGGTAAAAACAGTAAAACACAAAAAAAGGATAAAAGTGTAATATTAAATGTAATATTAAAAAAATGTCAGACGATTTAAAAAAATTATGAATCATCACTTGCGACGGATATTTACATGAAGTATAAGGCAAACCGTGGGCCTCATGGATTCTCTAGGAGAAGGTTGATTTAATGAAATCAACGTCCTTCCACTGTTAGCTTTCCGCCCCCATGACATTGTCCACAAAAATAAATGTTCAGATGAAAGGTTCGACTAAATTTAAGATGGTTTAGTACGCGGTTTTGTTAAACAACGGCCCTTACTATTTGAACACTTCACACACGTTACCAGATACTCTCTAGAGTGAGAAACAGCAAAAGGTGGGTGGATGTATTGTTAGTATTCCAGCATTCCGTTGTAAAAGTGGGTGACACTGAGTTCATTTTTGAGCACCACCCAGAAACGTATAGGATCTTCACAAGAAACACTGGCAACTTAATAGAGCGACAGGATAACTCTAACAGAAAAAAAAGTGTTGCAAAACAAAAACACAAACACAAAATATCGGTTCTTACTAGTGCACTCTTTGCCATCTCCCGAAAATCCAGCTTTACAAGTGCAAGTAAATGAGCCCACAGTGTCGTTGCAGTACGCGTCCGCCGAGCAGTCATGCGTTCGAAAGGAACATTCGTCCTCATCTTCAAAAAAACAATAAGACTACCTTAACCAACAATTAAACACCTGAGAATTATGCTCTTAGTAAGACTTCTTTTACATCATTCTCTCGATGTTATTGTAGTTCGAAAAAAGGTACCTGGCAACTCAAGGCCGGGTCGCATTAGAGCGAAATATAATACTTGGTAATTTTTCGCAAGCCAAAAATTTTGCAATTTCCAAATTTTTGCGGCGGTTGCATCAAATTAGTATCCTCTGACCAAAACTTCACCGATTGACGCATACGTACGCTTCCATCACAAACCAATCTCCCTCTATTAAAAGATAAGGGAAAATGCTTGCTTGAATTACTGGATAAGAATGGTCGTCGTCGTATGACTAAATCCGCGGCTTTCGAGTTTTTGCGAAATTTTGCATTACTTTCTCAGCAAAATAACTTGGCACTTTTGAAATTGATGGTACAGTATCACAAGGCTTTCATGCGGCGAGTATCAGCTTTAGTTGTAGAGTAAGAAGATTTCGCTCAACTAGAGCACGCTTTCGAAACTGCCCTTGGTTGTGGTCTTTCCCGCGTCCGGTGGAGTCACGGTTCGAGATACATTTTCACGATAGGAACATTCCAGGAGACTACTTTCGACGCCAACTTAGAAAGGAGAGGGGGACCTTTGAAACTCTTGCTGGTATCCTGGCTCCATGGTTAACCAGACATGTCTTAAGTAAGATGACAGCTTAATGATTAAAAAACCAAGATTGTTTGTTTGCCAAAATTTCAAAGCCTCCGAGGCAGGACATTGGCAAGTTTTTCGAGTTGGGGATCGTACTTGTTCTACGCTACTTTAAAGTTCTAGTGCGACCTGGGCCTTAGTACAACGATAAGGTAACTTCTAAAAGTAAAAGATGTTAAAAAAAAAAACACACGAAGAAAGAGAAAACAAAATATGTATTTCTCACTATTGCACTCTTTGCCATCTCCCAAAAATCCAGCTCTACAAGTACAGGTAAATGAGCCCACAGTGTTGTTGCAGTACGCTTCCTCTGAACAGCCATGCGATCCAGAGGAACATTCGTCCTCATCTTCAAAAAAACAATAAAACTACGTCAACTAACAATTGAACTCCGGAGGATGTTGCTTTCTCTAAGACTTCTATTACATCCTGATCACTCTCCCGATGTTATTGTGGTACGAAAAAAGGTACCACGCCAAAGGTGAACGGCGAAGACCAAACTGCTGGACCATTTCACATCAAGAAATACGTTTCCATTTTCAAATGGAAAAGTTTCATGTTTGCGGGAAACGCAAGTAGTAAGAACGTAATAACCGCGTTTGGTTTTTCTGTTCTTTTATTATATGGCTGTGTCTCACAAGGACTGGGAACTACCGAATTCACGAATTTGATTGGCTGAAATCAATATTGAAAGCGGTCTAGACTCTCCCATCTAGACCGGCATCAAGACCGGTCTAGAAAAAAAAGGTACAAAGAATATAAAAAATTGGCATATAAGACACGGCCATATAATAAACATCTTATTAACCGAGCTAGGTCGGTCTGTACGGGAGAATCTTGACCTCGGTCTCTGGTACAGACCTCACTGCGTTCGGTCTGTACTGGCGACCTCGGTCAAGATTCTCCCATACAGACCTCCCGCTCGGTTAATAAAAACTAATTAAAGAATAGAGTGACAAAGGAAAGATACAGCCGATTTTCTAAGTTTTAGATCACTGTATGCAACGCTTTACGATGAAGAGGTGCATTTCAAAGAGTATCCAGCAATAATAACACAAACCTCTTTCGCAACTTTCAGTTCGAGTCCAATTAGCAGGGCAAACGCAACGGGTTTTTCCGTGAATATCGGGTACACATGAAGCAGCTGGGGGACAGGGAGAAGTGCCACAAACCTTCTGTTGAAGACGGAAAAGATAAAAATGATTTCTGCTGATACTTCATCGAAATAAATAACCACATAATTTTTTTGCGAAGAAATTACGTGTGCTACAGTTTTCTGAGAAATTAAAATTGAAAATTTCCTAAAGGTTTCTACACGGCTGAGTGAAGATTTCTTTAACTCCTACCGGCCGATAGTAGTTTACGTAAAAACAGTATCCTGTCATGTTAATCAGGTGAATGTAGTTTTAAAAGTGATGAATTGTACGTTTTATTTCTCCTTATCCACACTCATCCAGGCCATACTGGTTCACGCATTAGATACTGGTCTTACACCAAAACCTACAGCACCTCTCCTGAGAGTTCTCTAAGTTTTGTGAATTCCAGAGCTAGACAGAGAACAAACCTCGGGTGAGTTCATATCCGCTTTCTAAACTATACATTTGTCTTTTCTATATTCAAGAGAGGATGTCTAAGATGCTAAGGTATATATAGACACAGCACTGCATTTATCAAAAAAATAAAATATACGCAGTATACCAACCATAGTTGGATGATAGGAGAAGCCTTCCTTACAAATGAGATGTTCAGGATGTTGGAAGTGATCGGAGTCGCTGAGTTCACATTTAAATTTGCCGCTGGTCTCTGAGATTCCAAGATTGAAGGATAAACAGGAGTCCTCAGCATAACACCTCACCTCACACTGATCTTTGTTATCAACCAGAAAGGACTTAATGAAATGTTTTTCGAGGTAATTGTCTTTTTCGGGTTGAACAAACTCCAAAATTCTGCACGTTTCTGATAATGAAAAACAGGAAAAAACTCTAAACGAAAGGGAACACAAGTTGTTTTAAAGACATTAAACAAAAACAAACGGGAAGCAATAACCAAGGCAGCTTTTTATGCCACAGGGCTCCGGCTGCGTTACAGCAATACACATCGATTCCATGTTTGGGCAAAAATTGCACCCTTGCTTCTGATTGGCATGCTTTTTTTAGACAGTGTGGGGAAAGTTACACGCTTCTGAGTCATAAGGTTCTTCTTAAATACAATAATAATGCGTTTTATTTACTGAAGATACAATGAAGAACGACTCAGTTTCTAGTCGGACCTAGTCAATTGATTTATTGAAATACTGTATCGCACAACTTAAGAACATGCCAAGAACGCTTTGGGCCCAAATCGAAAAAAAAATGATAACAATTCAAAAACGTTCAGCCTCTGCCATTAAATTAGACGTTCTTGTAACAAAAGAGCGTACGTGCTGTTTCGTAGGAAAATTGTCGGAAATAAAGCTGCTGGGGCCTGCAATATTGTGTATTTTACTTGAAGTTATAAACAGGTGATGTCAAAGAAATCATTAATTATTTAATAAGCTTGAACTGAAGAATTATCCCCGTGCATTTTAATGAGTCAGGATGTTTACTGTGGAAGCTTCAAAGGAGTTGTGGTTAAACTCACGACTTTCCGTCAAAAAGTAAGATAATTTTTCGGAAAAGTGTTTCTTAAAAGCCTTTTGAAACCTGACACGAGAGTTGCTTGCAGACGTTTCGCGCATGATTTGAGGTTATGCAAATAGGTGAGCGCCGAAGACCACAGAATTCCCGGTTGCCTTAAATTTAAGTTTATCTATGTAGGAAGGGATGAACATAAGATTCTTATTTTTGTATCACTCACAATCTGGAAGGCTAGAAATTCAGCCAGATCAAATTCCCTTCAAAAGCATGCGTGTATC
>NC_142522.1:21890453-21897953 GCF_964205215.1 Stylophora pistillata
TTCCCTACGAATGAGATTTTCAGGATGTTGGAAGTGATCAGAGTCGCTGAGTTCACATTTAAATTTTCCTCTGGTCTCTGAGATTCCAAGATTGAAGGTTGAACAGGAGTCCTCAGCATAACACCTCACTTCACACTGATCTTTGTTATCAACCAGAAAGGACTTAATGACATGATTTTCGAGGTAATTGTCTTTCTCGGGTTGAACAAACTGCAAAATTCTGCACGTTTGTGATAATGAAAAAACATGAAAAATTCTAAAAGGAAGGGAACACAAGTTGTTTATAAAGATATTACACAAAAACCAAGATGAAGCAATCCAAGGCAGCTGTTTATACCACAGGGCTCCAGCTGCGTTACAACAATACACATCAAGTCAATATTTGGGCAACAATTGCATCCTTACTTCTGATTGGTCGGATTTTTTTAAGACTGCAGGGATCTTAAGCAAACCACGACGGCGACGTCAACGAGGACGTGGAAAAACAAAAGATCTAATTGGCAGAGCAATAGCTCAGCACGTGCATTTTTAAACTCAGTACATTTCTCAGCCGTCCCGACGGCAAATTATTTTAATTTCCATTTGGAACTCAGCGCTACTTTTAAACGTTATGTTGAGGTTGAGTTGTGGCGCCGTAAGAGATGGTAAACACGTGCAGCCGTTTTCGACATTCTAATTAAAGGTAAAGATTCATTTTTTTAATCGATTTCTCCCTTGGGGATGCCGTCCTGACTTCTTAAGGTCCCTAATATAAAGAAAGTTACACACTTCTGGCTCATAAGTTTCTGCTCAAATACATTAATAATGCGGTTTTCTTACTGCACTATACACGGATAAATTGTTTTTCTCTACTCCATTTGCTCCACGTTTTCCATTCCACCTGTTTTGGTTGCCGCCTTATTGCTTGTCGAAGGAGTTTTTATGCCTCTTTGTTTTGTTGTCCAATCAGAGATGACGTAATGATATCCAAGGGATCGTTTCCTTTAAAAACTGGTTATATTCAAGATAATCTGCACCGTCCATTTTCATAACGAGAAAGCATTACACCTCCTGAAGATTTCATTTCAAGCGATCTGTAATGGCCAAATATCTCAGCACCTAGAAAGTTCTGTTGATTCGCGCTACTGCAGTCTCCTTGGGGTCGTCACGCCGCGTGCTCTCCCTCAAAGTATATCTTTTAAGTGCTTCACTTCATCTCCAGATAGCGCTTTATCAACAACCAGAAGATCTCTCATGTACCCATTAAAAGTCGGATTATCCGCCCTATCTCGTTTCTGCCCAATGTCGAAAACTTTATGCTCGTTTTTGATCAAGTCCGAATGAATACTAGAACTGGTCTTCCTACCTTTTTCAATTCCATTTATGTACAGAATTCCTTCTTTTCTATCTCGGCTCCAAGTGAACGCCACGTACATCCATTCATTGGGAACGATCTCCCTTTAGTTAATGAGAGAATAGAACACAAAAGGGAATGAGGCTTTGCGCCGCAAATCTCTGTTAATCAGTATACTTCCTGGGAAGGTAAATAGCTCTGGAATACACATTTGAGTACTCCACGTGTTTCTTCCTATTTATTAATTCTACGTAGGAATACAAGCACCTACCCGCAACAGAAAAAGACCATGTCCTTTCTTTGAGGATCCCGAAGATTAGCACAAATTTTATGAATTTTAAAAATAAAGAGTCTGAACTGATATGGTATTGACCAGTCAGAATAGATGTGAACAGGACGACCACTTGGAGCAAGGCTTAAAACCCTTATCCAACACATGATACTAAAGCTGATAGCTCGGATCGGAAGTGCTGGGGTTTCTGCGTAGGCACGTTGGGTTCCACCCAAATACAGTACTGTCCTGCCATCAATATTTTCATAGGAAGCACCATTGTACAAACTTGTCAGTTCATGAAAATAAGGGAGATACATGTGTCAATATGCATACCATGTACTATGCAGAATCCTCTGTACAAGTAGCTAATTGAAATAATGTCACTATTAACTAAAAGTATTTAAAACCGTTTTAAGAAAGGCCGATTTTTGATCTCCTTTGGAAAATATCCGCATTATGAACAAATTCAAGAATTATTTTTTAATTCCAGTAAAAATTAGGGAAAATACAGAGGTAAACGCGGCTGGGAATAACTGGTAATTTTTGTTGGGTACAATCAAGAGATTAAACAGTTTATAATCTCTTGGTACAACGCATTTTCGAAAATATCATTAAAGCTTTCATTTGTGAAAGCCACTAAATTACCTTGCATTCAAAAAAATTAACTAATTAACACTGGAGTTACTGCATCATTACAGTTCTGGGTAGTTTCAGGCTAAAAACCGTTGAATTTATTAGCGGTAAACATTAATAATTCCAATCGCTGGAGCAATGATCGTAAACACGAATTTGAACTTTTCGCAGCATTAGCGTTCGAAAATGTTCATCCCAGCAGAAGAATGCATTCATCCATCTTACCTTATATATTGATCAGGCCCACTGAGTGCAAAATGAAAAGGAAATCCTTCGAATCCTTAAAACAAAAAAAGATGAATACTGGTGTTGTTTTATCACGATTTACCAAATTCCTGTGTCATAATGGTATTGGTTTGCTTTAGTATTTCAGATGTTTGAAGTGTGAACAAAATTAAAAACAACGAAACAAAAACAAGAAGTCTAGCAGAAAAGTAATTGGACGATGTTAAATAATTCTTGTCTGGTCGTCCGCAGATCCACGAACTTACTCAAAGTTAGTACTACAAACAGATGCTACAGAGCATGTTTATATACCTTTCTTAAACAAGAAGATTCTTATTTACTTTCATGCTCAAAAAAAAAAAAAAATAAATAAAAAGGGAATTTAAGGTTACTTCCCACCTTCAGAAGCCGAAAAAAATCTCCCTTTAGTTAATGAGAGAATAGAACACAAAAGGGAATGAGGCTTTGCGCCGCAAATCTCTGGTGTGACTCTTGTGAGTCACACCAGAGAACCAATTACGATTAAAGTAGACCACGCAACAAAACCTGAAGAAGGAAATGAAACTCCATCCTTGGGGAGCACTGTAACCGCAACGTCGACCGCGAGGGCCAAGGGGAGCATTTTGTTACAAACTGCTACCGCGATAGAAACAAACGAAGACCGATCCAAGTCCATTCCCGTACGAATTTTGTTCGACAATGGCAGCCAACGTTCATACGTCACCGACCACATCAAAGCGAAGCTGGGTTTAACTGCAACGTCCACTAAGACCCTTCACCTTAACACTTTTGGTGAAAACGCTTATCGTAAAAAAAAATGTCAAGTTGTTACTTTGCCACTAAGAAGCAATAAAGATGAGTACGTGGAGATTTCAGCGCTTAATTTTTCAGTCATTTGTTCGCCACTTCCTAGGAGAACAGACGTCACGAAATACCCACATTTGATAGATTTAGATCTAGCAGACCGTTCTGCGTTCGACCTCGACTCCATTGACATTCTCATTGGCTCAGATTATTACTGGGACATTGTTACTGGAGAATCAATCCGCGGTGAATTTGGTCACATAGCCATCAACAGCAAGTTTGGTTGGCTTCTGTCAGGCCCTACCGAAGAGCAACATGTCCATGAAATTTCCAATGTCGTCTCGAATCTTATCATCTCTGGTAAACCATTGTTAAACGAAACGAATGAAGCTGACGAGATCACGAATATGCTGAAAATGTTCTGGGAAACCGAAAGCATCGGAATCACAGACGACATCCAATCCGCACCTCATTTGCCACTTAAAGCTAAGCGAAACGAAGAAATCTCTTTTAATGGTCGTCAGTACGAAGTTGCCCTCCCATGGAAGGAAGACTGCTTGCCATGTACAAACAATTATCGAATGTGTGAAACGCGTCTGCGATATTTGCATCATAAATTAAAACACGAACCGATTTTACTTCACGAATATGACAAGATTATACAAGAACAAACGCGAGCGGAAATCGTCAAAAAGGTGCCAAATTTGAACAATACGAACGAGCTCAATACATAGAGGGTTTATTATTCACCTCACCACGCTGTTGTACGAAAGGATAGAGAAACGACTAAGGTTCGCATCGTTTATGATGGATCAGCCAAGAATTCTAAGGAAGAACGCTCTCTGAACAATTGTTTAGAAGTTGGAGACAATTATATTCCCCATATCTTTGACATGTTAACTAAGTTTCGCTAGAATGCCATCGGGCTTACTGCAGATATTGAGAAAGTATTTTTGATGGTGGGCATCAAACAAGAAGATCGAGACATGCTCCGATTTCTATGGTTCGAAGATCCGTTCGCGAAGAAACCAGAGATCGAAGAGTTTCGATTCAACCGACTTCTCTTCGGTCTACGCCTTCGCCTTCAATCCTGGGAGCCACAATAAAGCATCATTTGCGTTTGTACAAGCAAAGCGAACCGGAGATGGCGGAAATGTTAGAAAAGTCTTTGTACGTTGACGACCTGATTACCGGAACAGAAACTGACGAGGAGGCTCTCGTCGTCTACAAGAAATCAAAGCAAATCATGGCCGAAGGCGGATTCAACCTTAGAAAATGGAATTCAAACTCGCGCACCCTGTTGAGAGCGATCGAGAGTGTTGAATATTCAAGCGAAGCCAAATCGAATCAAGATAATACGACAGAAGACGACGAGTCATACGCCAATTTATCGACTACACCTAGAAGCTCTGAAGTGAAGAACGACACGATTGTCAAGGTTCTAGGACTTTATTGGGACACTGCGTCTGATGAGTTTTGCTTCGATCTCACAGAATTGTACAAATATGGCAGTTCACTTCCGGCAAAAAAACGTTCAGTTCTGAAACTGACAGCCAAGATATTCGATCCCATTGGATTTCTGACATCTTTCACGGTTGCAATGAAAATCTTGTTTCAAGAACTTTTCCTAGACAAAATCGACTGGGATAGCGATTTAAAGTGAACTTTGCTCATCACTTGGAACACGCTACTTGAAGAATTGAAATGCCTCAGCAATGTACGAATTCCGCGTTGTTATTTTCAGTCAGGACCTGTAGAAATAAGAGCTTCATGGTTTCAGCGACGCCTCTCATCGTGCGTATGCAGCGTTATTTTCATGCGTTCACTCTATCAAGACGGACGAGTTGACGTTCGTTTGGTTGCCTCAAAATCACGAGTAGCGCCGTTGAAGAAACAGTCTATCCCGCGGCTGGAATTACTAGGAGCAGTTCTCCTCGCACGACTTGTTCACAAATTCAATTCTAACGAAAAACAATTGAAAACAATCAATTGGACCGACTCGATGACTGCCTTGTGCTGGATCAAAAACAAGCGAGTATGGAAACAGTACGTCCAGCACCGTGTGGAAGAAATTCGAAAATTGACCTCCAAGGATGAGTGGAGACATTGCCCGGGCGAATTGGAATCCTGCAGATATACCTTCTCGTGGTTTGTCCGCTAAGGAACTTTCTACAGATACGACTTGGTGGAATGGCGCAGCATTCCTTTACAAACCAAAATCTGAATGGCCCGTTAACCGATCGGCACAATCCGAAGATAAGGTTGCTCTTGAAGAAGCTGTAAAGAATCCACCATCTGTCACGCATTCGCTTGTGAATAATTCAGACGACACTCCAGAGAGGAGAATCAATCAGATAATCGACATAAGGCGCTTTCACAACTTAACAAGTCTGTAACGGCCCTGGTTATTAAGTTTGCAAGGAAGTTCAAGAATCGAGTTCGAAACGAGAGTACCGAAGAAGAAGTGAGTTTAAAAGCCACCGATCTAAAGGAAGCCGATTATCTCTGGATCAAGTCAGTGCAAGCATCGTCGTTTACCAAGGAAATCGAATTCCTTTAGCGCGAAGATCACAAGTCGACCCCGCCAACGTATGTCACACACTTTGGCTTATACCTAAAAGAAGGCGTTGTGAGATGTAAGGGGCGATTGAACAATTCACCATTACCTGAAAATTCAAGGAAACCTATCCTATTACCAGCAAGCCATGAATTTGTTCAGCAACTGATAAAGCAGTCACACGAATCTGCCCAACACAGTGGAATACGAGATACTCTGACAACATTAAGGGAACGGTTCTGGGTGCTTAGTGGACGAGAAGCCGTGAAGAAATTTATTCGAAAATGTGTAACATGTCGCAAATACGAAAGCATGCCTTACAGCTCTCTGCCGCCTAACGATCTGCCTGACAAAAGAATATCCGAAGATCCTCCGTTTACGCATGTTGGTCTCGACTTTGTTGGGCCACTGTTCATCGAAACCAAGAGTCCTGAAGTTGAACGCAACGAATCGAAGGTTTACATATGTTTGTTTGCATGCGCGTCAACAAGAGCTGTACACTTAGAAATATGTAGAAGCCTTAGCGTTCAAGATTTTCTACTAGCCTTCAGACGGTTTGCCAGCCGAAGAGGTCTACCCGCGACTCTTACATCGGATAATGCCAAAACATTCAAGTCTTCGTGCAAAGTTATACGCAAGATTGCACGATCAGACGAAGTTTGGCGATACCTAGTAAACCAAAGAATTTCCTGGCATTTCATTATTGAAAGGGCCCCGTGGTGGGGAGGTTTTTGGGAGAGATTGGTTCGCAGTATTGAAAGACCTCTAAAAAAAGTCCTTGGTCGTTCAACTCTGAACTCCGAACTGTGCTAGTGGAAATCGAGTCGGTAATCAATACAAGACCCATTACATAAATGTACGATGACGTAGATTCAATTTCTTACCCTTTGACACCTTCGGATCTTATCTATGGTCGCCGGATCAGCTCAACGCCAAACAGCTCACATTACGAGATCATTAGTACCTACAGGTCATTGACAAGAAGAGCTCGACATCACAAGAGTTTACTTCAGCAGTCAACTAAGCAATGAAGAAGAGAGTGTCTTAGTAGTTTACGAGAGCAGTCGAGCGTTGGAAACAAGGGAAATGGTGCTCGAGAAATATCGATCGGAGATATCGTGTTGCTGAAGAACGATTCGACGACAAGATGTTATTGGAAACTGGCGAAAGTTGAAGAACTTATTCCTGGAACCGATGGAAGGGTTCGTGCCGCTGTCGTCAAGACAACAAGCAGAGATAAACGTCCAGTTTATTTTCGAAGAGTAGTGCAACATTTGATTCCAATTGAAGTAAAGGCGATCAATGAAGTCACACATTCAACGCAACCCGCTATTGTTCAACCAGATAATCAAGTTATGCGAGATAACATTGCGAGACCTCGACGCACCGCAGCGGTTGTTGGAGAAATCAGCAGACAATTGAACAGTTCGTGAACGATTGAACATTTATTTATTTTCATTTCGTGAATTTTGAAAGTTTCTCACGGAGTGAATAAACTTTGGGGAGTGTCGGAAACATGGAGACGCCCCCACGCGAGAACAATTTCTTTACCTGTGAAAACAGATATTTCGTTTTGTTTGTACAGTGACAGTTGATTGATTAAATTAGTGATTCTCATATTACCTATATATAAAGAAGCGATTACACATTAGAAACACAATAAACGAGTTGGAA